>NC_133122.1:76266300-76422775 GCF_033568475.1 Henckelia pumila | reverse complement strand
CATTGGGGTGATGCCGATCGGGAACCTCATCGAGAACGGCGTCATCGTCATCATGACGAGGAGTGTTTCACTGCGCGTCGATTCTTAGCTATGGGTCCTAAGCCCTTAGTTGGAGGTGAGTCTCCGGAGGATGCGGAGAACCGGTTAGACCGCATGGAGACGACTTTTCAGACTTTCCAATGCACCGAGGAGCAGAAGGTGGAGACCCTTGGCTATCTTCTGGATGGGCGTGCGCGCAGGTGGTGGAGGTTTACTTCTGCACCTTTTGTTGCGGCGAGAGGAGTGGCCACCTGGGCCGAGTTCCGCACAGCTTTTCAAAAGCGGTATTTTCCTCCGGCACTCCGTCAGTCGAAGGCAGGCGAGCTACTGAGTATTCAACAGGGAGCCATGTCTATCGATGAGTATCAGCAGAGGTTCTTTGATCTGCTATCCTATTGCCCCGAGATTTCTGATAGCTCAAAGATGAAGTATAATCTGTTCCTTCAGGGCCTTAACCCTGAGATCCATGACCGTGTGGCGGTCGGCGACGACATGTCCTACGAGGGTTTGGTGAGCCGTTGTCACTAGGCGGAGGACAGTATTCGGTGAAACAGGTTTTTCCCTCAGTCGAGGCCTGCTAGTTCTTTGGGTCCCCGTGCCCAAACTTTCAAGAAGTCTGGATCTTCTTCTTCCTCTGGTTCTGGAGGTGTTGTCCGTTACGGTAAGAAGGACAAGTGTGATCACTGTGGGAAGAACCATCCATCCGACAAGTGCCGTAGAGCTTCTGGAGCTTGTTTCCATTGTGGAGAGACTGGTCATATCCGGAGGGATTGTCCACTATCTGGGGGAGGCAGTTCTGGATCTGGTTCAGGATCTGGTTCTCAGGCTACCGTACAGCAGAGGTCGCAGGGACAGTCTGCTGGGAGTTCTCATTTGAGGCCACGAGCTTCTGGCCAGGTGTTTGCCCTGAGACATGATCAGGCTGTGGAGGAGAATGAGAAAGTCATCGCAGGTACATTTCTGCTTTATGGTATACCTGCTCTTGTACTTATTGACACTGGTGCATCTCATTCCTTTATTTCTGCACGTTTTGTTAAGAGGCATAAGTTACCATGCATTGCACTAGACGTAGTGATGTCTGTTTCTACTCCGACGGGCCAATCTGTTTTGGCTAAGCGTCTAGTGTTGGGTTGCCCTTTAGAGTTTGAAGGGAACATTCTATTAGCAAATCTCATGGTCCTGGCGATGGACGACTTTGATTGCATTCTGGGAATAGATATGTTGACTACCTATCGAGCTTCAGTGGACTGCTATCAGAGATTATTACGCTTTCATCCAGAGGGGAGTGAGAGTTGGTTTTTCTATGGTGAGGGAGCGCGACCTTCGATGCCTTTGGTATCAGCTTTGAGAGCCTGTCGAGCTCTAGAGTCTGGCGGGGAAGGCTACCTTATCTATTAAGTTGATTTGTCCGCTGAGAGTATTGGGATAGAGAGCATTCCTGTTGTGGATGAATTTCCAGATGTATTTCCTGATGAGATTTTGGGTTTTCCTCCTGCTAGGGAAGTCGAGTTTGGCATAGAGTTGATGCCGGGTACTTCGCCTATTTCTAGAGCACCGTATTGTCTGGCTCCGTCAGAGATGCGTGAGTAGAAGAATCAGCTACAGGATCTTTTGGACAAGGGGTACATTCGTCCTAGTGTATCTCCTTGGGGAGCTCCTGTTCTCTTCGTGAAGAAGAAGGATGGGTCGATGCGGCTGTGCATTGACTATCGGCAGCTGAATCGAGTCACTGTGAAGAACAAGTATCCGTTGCCTCGTATTGATGACTTGTTTGACCAGATGCAGGGCACATCAGTTTACTCCAAGATTGACTTGAGATCTGGGTATCATCAGTTGAGAGTCCGTGATCAGGACGTAGCCAAGACTGCATTCCGTACTCGCTATCGGCATTACGAGTTCCTAGTGATGCCATTTGGTTTGACTAATGCGCCGGCTATATTCATGGATCTGATGAACCGTGTCTTCAGAGAGTATTTGGACAAGTTTGTCGTGGTCTTCATTGACGACATCTTGGTGTATTCGCGTAATACGGAAGAACATGTTTCTCACTTGCGGTTAGTACTACAGACTCTTCGAGATGAGCAGTTGTACGCCAAGCTGAGCAAGTGTGAGTTCTGGATGGATAGAGTGGTCTTCCTTGGCCATATCATATCCAGGGAAGGGATTTCTGTTGATCCAAGCAAGATTGAAGTGGTACTTAATTGGTCGCGTCCGACGACAGTTGGTGAGATCCGTAGTTTTCTGGGTCTAGAAAGGTATTATCGTCGCTTCATTCTGAACTTCTCTTAGTTAGCTCGACCGTTGACGCAGCTTACCCGCAAGGGTGTGGATTTCGAGTGGTCCTCCGAGTGTGAGGAGAATTTCTGTGAGCTTCGACGGCGGTTGACTTCTGCGCCGGTGTTGGCATTACCGTCAGGATCTGGAGGGTATGTGGTATACACTGATGCTTCTCTTCAGGGGTTAGGTTGTGTTCTGACTCATAATGGGCATGTGATCGCATACGCTTCTAGACAGCTGAAGCTTCACGAGGACAACTACCCAGTCCATGATTTGGAGTTAGCAGCCATTGTGTTCGCTTTGAAGATCTGGCGTCATTATTTGTATGGTGAGAAATTTGAGATCTTCACCGACCATAAGAGTCTCAAGTATTTGTTCACTCAGGCGGAGTTGAACATGAGGCAGAGATGTTGGATGGACTTGCTTAAGGACTATGATTGCGTGATTAAGTACCATCCGGGAGCTGCTAATCTCACCGCTGATGCTTTGAGTCGCAAGGTGCGACTATCCGCACTTCAGACTTCTTCGATGTCTAGTGCGATCAGTGACTGTTGTACTTCAGGTTATACCTTCAAGCATAAGAAAGGTATGCAGAGTATCCAGATGTTTGCGATATTATCTGAGCCAGCCTTGTATTCGCGGATCCGAGATGCTCAGATGTCTGATTCGAAGACCCAGCGTTTAGCTCGTCTAGCTAACGAGGGTAGCTCGTCTGATTTCATTATCAGTCAGATGGCTTTCTGTGTTTGTCTGGTAGGCTTGTGATTCCGCAGGATGAAGAGTTGCGAGAGGAGATTTTGTCTCAGGCACATCGCACTAAGTTGAGTATTCATCCTGGGAGCAACAAGATGTACAAGGATCTACGTACTCGTTTCTGGTGGAAGGGAATGAAACGCAGTGTTTATCAGTTTGTTTCGAGATGTTTGGTGTTTCAACAGGTCAAGGCAGAGCACCGACGACCTGGAGGATTGCTTCACAGTCTGCCTATTCCTGAATGGAAATGGGAGTTTATCACAATGGACTTTGTGACCCATTTACCGGTATCCCCGAGGAACTGTGATGCTATCTGGGTTGTGGTGGACCGACTCACCAAGTCAGCGCATTTCATTGCCTATAGCCGAGAGTACTCTGTGGATCGCATGGCATGGATGTACATTCAGGAGATCGTTCGACTTCATGGAGTGCCTGTGAGCATTGTCAGCGATCGGGACCCCAGGTTTACTTCTAGATTCTGGGGAAGTGTTCAGCGTGCGATGGGTACTACTCTCAGTTTGAGTACTGCCTATCATCCGGAGACTGATGGTCAGTCGGAGCGCACTATTCGTACTTTGGAGGATATGCTTAGAGCGTGCGTCATGGATTTTGGTTCAGCCTGGCAGGATCATTTGCCGTTGATCGAGTTCGCTTACAACAACAGCTATCATACTAGTATTGGGATGACACCTTTTGAAGCGTTGTATGGGCGACGTTGTCATACTCCACTCTTCTGGGAAGAAGTGGGGGAGAGACAGGCTGAGGGACCGGGGTTTATCCAACAGGCGTTAGACATTGTTGATCAAATCAAGAAACGAATTAAGACTGCACAGGATCGTCAGGCCAGTTATGCTAATATCAAGCTTAGGCCCTTGCATTTCGACGTCGGGGAGAAAGTGTTTATGAGAGTGTCACCTTTCCGCAAGATTCTCAGATTTGGCCTTAAGGGCAAGTTTTCTCCCAGATTTATCGGTCCGTTTGAGATCTTGGAGAGCATTGGCGATTTGGCTTATCGACTAGCTTTGCCATCGCATCTATCCAGTATTCACGACGTGTTCCACGTATCTCTATTGCGACGGTATGTGGCGGATGAATCTCATATTCTGCAGCGGTCTGAGGTTCAGGTGAACAAGGATTTGACTTATGTTGAGAAACCTATTCGTATCCTGGATTATAAGGATAAGGTTTTACGGAACAAAGTCATTCCTTTGGTTTTAGTTCAGTGGCAGCACCGAGGCACGGAGGAAGCTACTTGGGAGCTTGAGGACAGGATGCGTAAAGGCCATCCTGAGTTGTTTTGATTTCATTCTTTAAGTTGTATTCAGTTGCAAACTCTGTAAACGTTTGATTTGAATAAAGAATGTTTCTGATTTTTTGTATTTGCATTCGGTACTTAAGATCTGATTTCGAGGACGAAATATCTTAAGTGGTGGAGAATGTAGTAGCCCGTAACCAAAATCAGTAATTAAGGAATTAATCATAATTACTTGGGTAGAGTTCGGAAGCTCCGAAGGTGAGTTCGAAAGCTCCGATCAGAATCGGAAGTTCCGAACAGGATCGGAAGCTCCAATCGATATTACGTCAGGCATGACGTGTGGCAAGATCGGAAACTCCGATCAGGACCGGAAGCTCCGATCAGGACCAGAAGCTCCGATCACCCCTATCCGGAATCAACAAGTGATATTTTGACACGTGGCAGATCAGGATTTTCGGAAGCTCCGATGGCCGGATCGGACGTTCCGATCAAGGATCGGAAGTTCCGATCGTTGTCTATAAATAGAAGGCCGAGGCTTCACTTTCATTTGCCAATTCCGAGTTCTCCTTTACATTCTAGTCCTTTTAGAGCTGTTCTAGTCTTCTTAGGCTTGGTCCGGAGGTCGGCGAGGCGTTCGATAGTCGTAGCGGAGTTGTGCCCAAGTTCTGGAGGCATCGACATCAAAGGGCTAACGACGGACGAAGGTATAGCTTTTGCTTCCTATAAATATTTAGGAGTATGCAATAGCTTAGTTAAGGCTTTTAGAGCACTTTAATGATAGTAGTATCATTTGGCAGTGTAGAGCAGACTATAAGCGTGGACCTAGAGTTGGTAGAGCTTGCACTGTATTGAGGTACGGAAGTACTATTCGAGATATCCTGACTGAGTATGCATGTATTATGTGACTGCATGATTTATATGCCATGATATTATGCTGCATTCATTTGCATCTTACTGTATCTCTTTCGAGATGTCTATTAGTAGGGTTGTACCCTATCCTGTTAGTGGATGGACTTCCATCGATTTGGGTCCGGCGTATCCACGGTTATCTCGGTATGGGAGCCACCTCCTGAAGCGACGGCACAGCGTGCTACATACTAGGGCCCGGACTGTCTCTGTTATCTGATCCTTGACCTCGAGTCTATAGGGAGTTCACTTTGCATGCATGTATACTCATACTCTCGTACTGAGCGTTTTATGCTCACGTCTCGTACTCTGTATTTTCTGGACACCCTATTCCATGGGGCAGGTTTGCGATTGGACGAGGAGGGTGGATCCAGGAGGGGCTAGTCAGTGGTTGGCCAGCTGGAGCTTCGTCTAGGTTTTATTACTGTTGTTTGGGTTTATACAGCTATTCGATTTGGTTGTATATTATTGGATAAATTACAGATTCTTTTACTTGGGATTGTATATTGTTTATGGTTTCCGCAGTTTTATTCTGATATCTGTTTAATTAAGTTAATTGCATGCATAAGTTCTGTTTAGTAGGTGATCCGGGTAAGGTTCACTACACTCTCACCTCCGAGCTATCATTAAACCACTGCAATTTATAAGGTTGAGGATACTTTATAACAGGCAAACTCAACTTTTCCACCAGCTCATAACTCGCTACATTAGTGCAACTCCCACTATCAATAATAACACTACATACTTTGTTATTCACAAAGCATCTAGTATGGAATAAATTCTCCCTTTGAGTTTTTTCCTCCTCCTTTTGTTGTACATTCAACACTCTCCTGGTCACTAGCAATTCTCCAACCACCGTATCATATCCCTCTTCATCAGGATCCTCCAACGCAGGCATCCTATCATATTTCTCATCCTCACTCTCCGACTCAATCTCACCACCAGCATTCATAATCATAATTTTTTTATTAGGACACTGACTGGCAATATGACCAAGTCCTTGACATCTAAAACATTTAATATCCCTAGAACGAGTATTAGTAGTTTCAGGTGTACCTTTACCCACTTGTTTTGGTGCTTTCAATTTAGTGTCAAATTTTGGCTTGGTCACCGACTTGTTGTCCTCCCGTTTTGCAATGCTTGGGTGCCAAGGAGTTGACGATCCTCCACCGGTAGGAAGTCGACCAGCCCCTCTCCTCTTGAGCTGCTGCTCCACCTTCATGGCTGTCTGCACCATCTCATCCAAATCAAAACAGTGGCGAAGCTCCACTTGATCTTGGATTTCTCTATTCAAACCGCACAAAATTCTGGCCATTGTAGCTTCATTATCCTCCTCAATGTTGGCCCGGATCATCGTGGTTTCCAACTCCTTGTAGTAATCCTCCACGCTTCTTGGACCTTGCTTCAGAGTTTGTAATCGCCTGTACATGTCACGATAATAATAGTTAGGCACAAAAAGCTTCTTCATGACACGCTTCATCTCCTCCTACGTCTCAATAGGCGGCTCTCCACACCTTCTTCTAGTGGTCACTAGTTGATCCCACCAGATTAACGCATAGTCTACAAACTCAACCACTGCCAACCTCACTTTCTTAAGGTCAGAATAGTGATGACAATCAAACACAAACTCCACACGCTTCTCCAATTCCAAATATGCCTCCGGGTCAGACTTCCCATGAAACTCTGGAATTTTCATCTTAATACTACTAATATTTCCATCCTCCTTACTGCACTCCGTATGTTTTCCTCGTACCGCTTCTCGCCTATGTCTAACCTCATGTACACTTCTCCCTCCATCCCAATTCTCATCAAAACTCTCCTCATCTCCTTCAAAATTATTTCCCTTCCTACCTTTATTTTTTTTTCCACTACCACTACTCTCCTCCAATCTACTCATCCGCTCATGAAGAGGTTCCAACTCCGACCTCATCACCCTAGTAAATTGACCCATCAACGCATCCATTTGAACCTTGGAAATTCCTTGGTTCACACTTTCACTATCATCTTTATTAGGATTCATGGTACCTGCAAGAAATAGGTTAGTAGTAAAATTCCTCACACAAGTTCTCACAGATCACTCCAAACGAATCACTCCAACACTCTTTTGCTTTCCACTCAATTTATGTAGGCTTTTGCTTTGTGTAAAAGTGAATCAAACTCTCAAGTTCACAACTTTTAGACGCTTGAAGATCGACTCTCGAAGATTGACAAAAACAAGAAGAAGAAATTTAGGGATGCTCAAATTTTGACTTGCATCCAAGGATGAACAAGAACAAAAATTTTCCACAAGTTATCTTGCTTCTTCTATTATTATTATTTTTTTTTTGAAGCTTTTTCGGTCTCTATTTTTTTTTTTTTTTTTTTGAATTTTTCGAGATAACTTGAAGAAGGACGAAGAACGCGAAGAACACGAAGAACATATAGTCACAAAGATGTGAAAACTTACTTGTTTCAAACCTTTGCTTTGATACCAAATGATATGAATCTTATGTATGAAAGACAACACGATTTCAACGAATCGCACCTCAATTCGATAACAAAAGAATTCAATAATGTTGTCCCGACTTTGAAACAAGTAACAGATTTTGGAATCTCCACCTCTAGTTGAACCTGTAACTAGCAACAGAGAATTCACGATAGAAAACAATCAAAGATTCAATTAGACCTTCAAAGAAACCTGTCTTTGACAACCCAATTGAAAATCGATTGACAAACGCCACAATGCTATGAAACTTTGATAAGTTTGATTTTGGGTAAAGCAAAAGCTTTGATAAAATTCTAAAGAGAATTTTTGTATTGAATAATCAATAATCTGAAAATCTTAGTTATTATTAAAATAATGAATGTTGTAGTATTTATATTACAACCCAAAATAATGAAAGATAACGCAAAATAAATCAAAAAGATATCAAAGATATCTCCTAAAGTTTCCTAGTAGGAATAAAAGACCTAAAATAAACAAAGTAAATCCTAAATATTAAAAATCCCGAACATACACACAAACACCTTTGGTGCATGTAAAAGGACATGGCGCGGGCGTGCTAGGGAGAGGCGCGGGCACGTCGACGTTGCGCAGACAATGGTGCGGGCGCGCGATAAGGTAGCGCGGGTGCGTCGAGAGCTCGCAAAACATCGTCAATTTGGCATCCGTAAGCACGGGCGCGCTTCTTCTCCGCAAAATAATGGCACGGGCGCGCGAGTTTGGGGCGCGGGAGCTCCTTGGCTTCGAGCAGGGTCTTCCATTTCTTTAATTTCTTGACATCTTTTGACCTCAATAAGATTATAACTTCCTCCAAATTGAATATCAATAAATCCAACGCCCTCTTGTGTCTTCAACAACAAAGATTGAATTGCTTCCTTAAACTTCTGAGCTCGGCCTCTCGTAACCGGTCCTCGTGGTATCTCCAACGAATCCTTAGTCACTTGATCAGCATGCGAGCCATCCATGATCGCATCAGAGATAGCCAGCGGGTTTTGCATGCTTATATGTTGCATTTGTGTGTCATATTATTATGCAGCATATGCATATCATATTGTGCCTGTCCATCTTGTGAGATGAGCCATGTAGGGTGTGAGACCTCGATTCTAAACCACTAATCTCGGATTAAACAACTATTAAGCGAACAAGAATCCAAGAGTAAAACAAGTCAAAGTTTTAATTTTTTTTTTTTTTTTTTTTAAAAAAAACGCCCGCGCCCGCGCGAGGAACCAAGCTCGCGCGCGCGCGGGCAAACGATCCCGAGGCCCAACGGAGGCCTCGCGCGCGCGCGAGGAACGCCTCGCCCGCGCGCGGAAGGCCTGGGCAGAAATGCTCAGGCTGCAGAAAAAGGAAAGGGATTTCCGCGCTTGGTCCGACATGCCTTCAAATACAATTACAATAACAGGGTGTAGGGAAACATGCCATAACAAGTCATGCTTTCAGAAGGCCTAAAAACAACCAGAAGTCTAAATCGATACAACAACAACATACTTCGATTTCAGATTACAATCCGAATACAAACTAATTCGAATAACAAAACATATCAAGTTCGAGTTCTAACGTGCTTCAATCTTAAACTAGATAAACATGCTAATTCGACTTCTAAACCGAGTCTCACTTCTACTACTTGCCCTCGAAGCTAACCATGCCTCTTCTGACTTGTTCCTGCCCCACCTGTTGCCAAGTACACATACAAAACAAAGCAACAGCCGGATAACCGGTGAGAATGATAATCCCAGTAAAAGCAACATATCAAGTAATGAATATACAACATGCTATCAAACCACATATTCAAGTCGAAGTTAATGATATGCATGTCTTTAAAACCAGGATATCGATTCTGATAAACACGGGAGTATTGCTCTGCTTTTGGGATCCCGAGGATGAGATCACGTAACGACTCACCGACTCTCCCAATCGAGGTGGTGCCACGTATCCCACTCCTCTAGACTTTGAGCAACCATAATGAGTATGCTAGCACTAGGCGAAATACTACAACCTAGGCCACTCAATCATAGTTCCCAAACGTCTAACAAAAAGGGCGGTTCTGCCCGCTGAAATCAAAGTAGGCTCAAGATGAATGCATAACAGAAACATAAACATAAGCCACATAACAAAAACTCAATCAATCAACAATTACAAGTTCCACGTGCTAGAACAAGTATCAATGCAATATGTGATTTAAAAAGGGAAACTCGAGAACCAACAGTCCCGAGTATGCTATCCCGCTACGATGACTGCTTTTACCTTTCAATGCAGTAGTTCCAACTCCAGGAAAGCTACAACAAAAGATTGTATCAACAACTATACAATCTAAACAACAACTACGGATCAAGGTAAATCTCATTACCGATCTTCGTCCAACTCAGAAACGATCAATCAGCTGCTAACTCAGGGCTTGACAACTCCAAACGAATCTGTTCAGATACAAGAGATTGATCAACAACAAAGACCAACTTACAAGCCAAGTTCAACAACTCAAAAACGGTTCGAAACCCTCAAAACTCAAACCGACGGCATAACGGCTATAAACTGAACGAACCGGCAACGCAGACAGCAGTTCAATACTGATATCAACTCAATTCAATGCTAAAACCACAACAACAAGACAAACCCAACAAATCTCAAAACCCACATTTTCGAATAATACTTCCAAAAATCATAACAATTCCGAACGTCGCTCTAATTCAAAACCGACAGATAATAAACGATCAGAACTCTGTAGAGAACAACATACTCGAATCTAGAACGATTCTAACAACATCCAAAAACTAGAATGTATCCGATCGTAGAAGAACTTACAATATAACAGAGCTCTCACTGCAGTGATCGATAATCTGCCTTCAGAATTAATTTCTAACGGACGGATCGAGCTCGGACTGGACTTTGAAAGCTCAAAAGCTCCAAGAGGCGTCTTCAATGGAGGCTCACGGTTGGGAGGAGGAAGGAGGTGACTTGTGAAATAAATATCAAGAGTAGATAATATATAAAATCAACTATTTGCGTTTTAGTCCCTGAAATTTCCAAAATTTGCAAAAAGGACCCTGATCAAAATCAAACCGGCTCGAGAACTCTGTAATCTCTGATTAACTCAAATAAACTCATTTAAGATAAAAACGGGGCGTTACAATTCTCCCCCACTAAGAAGAGATTTCGTCCTCGAAATCAACGAGAACCACAACTCAAAGATAGAATAAAGAATCAAAAGACAGTAAGAAGAACTCACGTCATCCGAATAGCTCTGGAAATTGCTGTCTCATGTCAGAGTCTGTCTCCCAAGTCGCTTCCTCAACGCCGTGACGGCTCCACTGCACTTTCACCAATGGAATCAACTTGGTTCTGAGTTGCTTTTCTTTCCGATCAAGGATCTGTATCGGTCGCTCAAAATAGCTCAGGGTCTCGTCTAACTCGGCTTCGTCAGGCTGAAGGATATGAGAAATATCTGGTTGGTACTTTCGCAGCATAGAGACGTGAAAAACGTCATGAATACCAGATAAAGACGGAGGAAGTGCAAGTCTGTAGGCAAGATTGCCTATCTTCTCGAGAATCTCGTACGGACCGATGAATCTCGGAGATAACTTTCCTCTCTTACCGAATCTGACGGTGCCTCTGAACGGAGAAATCTTAAGGAATACACGGTCTCCCTGCTCAAAACTCAGAGGTCGACGTCTGACATTCGCATACTTCGCCTGTCTATCTTGAGCTGACTTCATTCTGGTCTGAATGATCTTAACCTGCTCTGCCATATCTCTAAGCATCTCCGGTCCCAAATCTGGTGACTCGGACAATTCATCCCAAAACAACGGAGATCGGCACTTTCTACCATACAAAGCCTCAAAAGGCGCCATACCGATACTCGCTTGGAAGCTGTTGTTGTAAGAAAACTCGACAAGAGGCAAAGAATCCTGCCAACTAGTGCCAAAGTCTAGCACTACCGCTCGCAGCATATCCTCCAACGTCTGAATAGTCCGCTCTGACTGTCCATATTTCTGAGGATGATAAGCTGTACTCAGATGCAATCGAGTACCAAGTGCCCCCTAAAGACTGTGCCAGAAGTGAGAAGTGAATCTAGGATCTCTGTCTGAAACGATCGACTTCGGCACACCATGCAATCTCACAACATTGCTAACATACAACTCAGCCATCTGATCATGGCGATACGTCATCCTGTACGGAATAAAACACGCGGACTTCGTCAATCGGTCGATCACTACCCAAATAGCATCGCATCCTCGAACGGATCGTGGTAGCTTCGTGACAAAATCCATAGAAATGTGATCCCATTTCCATTCAGGAATAGATAGGCTGTGCAACAGACCACCTGGTCGCTTCCGCTCTGCTTTCACTTGCTGACAGTTCAAACACCGAGATACAAATCTCGCAACATCGTCCTTCATTCTCTTCCACCAGAACTGACTCTTCAGATCGTTGTACCTCTTACGACCTCCAGGATGAACGCTAAACCGACTGCAATGAGCCTCTCGGAGAATACGCTGTCTCAACTCCGAAATATCAGGCACAACAATACGGTTATTCACAAACAAAACGTCATCTCTAACCTGGAATTCTGACTGATGCCCAGTTCTGACTTTCTCTACCGAAACCTGAATGCTCGGCTCAGACTTCTGTGCTTCTCTGATTGCAACAAACAATTCCGGCTCGGCTTGAATAGCAAACACTCTGATAGTCTCCCTATCTGTTTCAAACTCTAAACCAGCAGTGCAACAATCATCGACCAACTGAGAAACACTGATAGTTGAAATAGATAAAGAACAAAGCTTTCGGCTCAAGGCATCTGCAACTGCATTCGACTTCCCTGGATAATACTTGATCTCACAGTCGAAATCCTTCAACAGATCTAACCATCTTCTCTGTCTCATATTCAGCTCTGCCTGTGAAAACAAGTACTTAAGACTCTTATGATCAGAAAAGATCTCGAAAGACTCACCATAAAGATAGTGACGCCAGATCTTCAAAGCAAATACAATTGCTGCAAGTTCAAGATCATGAACAGGATAACGAGTCTCGTGCGGTTTCAGCTGCCTCGATGCATACGCTATCACATGCTTATGCTGCATAAGAACACAACCCAAACCTCGGTTAGAAGCATCACAATACACTGTGAAACCTCCAGTACCCTTCGGAATAGAAAGAATTGGAGCACTGGTCAGTCTCCTCTTCAGATCAACAAAGCTAGCCTCACAATCTATAGTCCAGACAAAAGGCGCATTCTTCTTAGTCAGATGGGTAATAGGCTTGGCAATAGACGAGAAACCCTCGATGAAACGACGGTAATAACCAGCTAAACCCATGAAGCTTCGGATCTCAGGTACTGATGTCGGTCTAGGCCAATTCATAACCGCTTCGATTTTGCTGGGATCGACAGAAATCCCATCTCCAGAAATAATATGACCGAGAAAGACAACTCGATCTAACCAGAATTCACATTTCGATAGCTTGGCAAACAACTACTCAACTCGTAAAATCTGCAAGACGATTCTCAAGTGCTCTGCATGGTCAGTACGGTTCTTCGAGTAGATAAGAATATCATCGATGAAAATAATGACGAACTCATCTAAATAACGCTGAAAGATACGGTTCATCAAACCCATAAAAACAGCTGGAGCGTTAGTCAAACCGAACGGCATGACTATAAACTCAAAGTGACCATACCTCGTTCTGAATGCGGTCTTAGGAACATCTTCCTCTCGCACTCTCAGCTGATGGTAGCCTGACCTCAGATCAATCTTAGAGTAGACAGAAGAACCCTGCAGTTGATCGAACAAGTCATCTATTCGGGGTAAAGGATACCTGTTCTTAACTGTAGCCTGATTCAATTGACGGTAGTCGATACAGAGCCGCATAGAACCATCCTTCTTACCAAAGAATTTCCACTCGTCTGCCATTTCAGGTCTGAACCTGACAACCTTCAGAAAACAATCAACTGTCGCCCTGTACTTGGTTAAAGCATCTATCCCGACAATACAATCAAAATCTGACAACCCAAGCACAATACAGTCGAATTCTAACAAATTCCCCTCGAAACAAAATTCACAGTTCCTGACTAGTCGGACAGAAACAATTCCTCCACCCAAAGGTGAAGTAACAGCTACTACTGTAGGCAACAATTCAGTTGGCAAAGCATGCAATAACACATATTTCTCAGAGATAAAGGAATGGGAAGCACCTGTATCTATCAAGACATGAGCAGAATGACCGAAAATCGAACAGTTACCTGCTATGACATCGTCAGGTGCTGCCTGAGCCTGATCCTCTGTCAATGCAAAGACTCGTGCTTGCTGTCTCGGAGGCTGATTTGCACTAGAGCTACCTCCCTGTATGTTCTGCTGTTGCTGGGGTTGGAAAGAGTGCACTGCAGACGACTGCCTCTCCGGCTGAGCTGCAGGTCTAGACGAACTCCCACTCTGAGCTCTATCTCTAATACGTTGAGGGCACACTTTAGAGAAGTGTCCCGGTTGCTGACATGTGTTACAATTGCCGAAGACTCCCACACACTGATCCGGTGAGTGTCTTCCTCCACACTTGCTGCAGTACAAGGATGATGACCCAGAACTCGGTCCTGAACCGAATTGCTTCGAGCCACTGGAACTGGACGAACTGTTCCCCTGTCTCTTGAACTGTTTACCTCTTGCCTTGTACTGATCCTTTCTGTTTCCCCCACTGTTTCCACCTTCATACCTCTGCTGCTGGTTCTGATGTTGAGGTGGCTGATTCTGGTACTGAGATGGTTGGTTCTGATACTGCCTCTGCTGCTGAGGTGCCCCCTGATTACCTCTTTGCCTCCACAAGCCTGCTTCTGCTCCCTTTGCATAATTCATGGCATTCGCAAAGTTGCTAGGCCTGTTGGTGTTAACCAACGTGAAGACATCGGGGTTCAACCCGTTGATGAACTGATCTGCCTTAGCTTCTTCATCTCCGGCAATTAGCGGTGCAAAACGCAACAGACTATCGAACTTAGTCACGTACTCTTCAATGTTCAGATTCCCTTGCCTCAGATTTGCAAACTCTGCTCCCTTATCCTTACGATACGAGATAGGGAAAAACCGCTTATAAAACTCAGATTTAAAAAGAGTCCAAGTAACCTCTGTACCTCTACTCTCAAATGCTTTCTTTGTCATGATCCACCAGCTCTTAGCACCACCATGCAGCTGATGAATTACTAACCTGATTCGGCGGTCATCTGTGTAGTCAATGGAATCAAACAACTGATCCATATCATCCAACCAACTCTCACAGTCAACTGGATTTTCTGAACCCATCAACAATGGCGGATTGAACGACTGAAATCTCTTCAGCAAGGTTTCCATAGGAGTTGCTGAAGCATCCAACTGATCAACCTCAGTGCTAGCTTGTTCAGTCGCAGGGATAACTGTTGGTGTGTTTCTGTTTATCACTCGACGAGGACCCATCTGATAATCAAAGGTTAGCACACGAGATATCTCAATCGCTACCATCAGTGCCCTTACAACCGCTTGGAATACCGAATACCAGTCGAGAACAGAAACAGTTATATCTCAAGTAGATCATGCTTTATTAATTTAAATCACACAACCATGTAATTCAAATAATGCTCAAATAATAAAGCATGCTCGCATGGAATTAAGTACACAATTAAATAATTCAAACACATGCGAGGAGTCGTTACACACAGACTCGATCTACCCCGCTCACTCTAGTTCGACCAAGAATCTTAACGCTCTGATACCACTTAATGTGAGACCTCGATTCTAAACCACTAATCTCGGATTAAACAACTATTAAGCGAACAAGAATCCAAGAGTAAAACAAGTCAAAGTTTTTTTTTTTTTTTTTTTTTTTTTAAAAATGCCCGCGCCCGCGCGAGGAACCAAGCTCGCGCGCGCGCGGGCAAACGATCCCGAGGCCCAATGGAGGCCTCGCGCGCGCGCGAGGAACGCCTCGCCCGCGCGCGGAAGGCCTGGGCAGAAATGCTCAGGCTGCAGAAAAAGGAAAGGGATTTCCGCGCTTGGTCCGACATGCCTTCAAATACAATTACAATAACAGGGTGTAGGGAAACATGCCATAACAAGTCATGCTTTCAGAAGGCCTAAAAACAACCAGAAGTCTAAATCGATACAACAACAACATACTTCGATTTCAGATTACAATCCGAATACAAACTAATTCGAATAACAAAACATATCAAGTTCGAGTTCTAACGTGCTTCAATCTTAAACTAGATAAACATGCTAATTCGACTTCTAAACCGAGTCTCACTTCTACTACTTGCCCTCGAAGCTAACCATGCCTCTTCTGACTTGTTCCTGCCCCACCTGTTGCCAAGTACACATACAAAACAAAGCAACAGCCGGATAACCGGTGAGAATGATAATCCCAGTAAAAGCAACATATCAAGTAATGAATATACAACATGCTATCAAACCACATATTCAAGTCGAAGTTAATGATATGCATGTCTTTAAAACCAGGATATCGATTCTGATAAACACGGGAGTATTGCTCTGCTTTTGGGATCCCGAGGATGAGATCACGTAACGACTCACCGACTCTCCCAATCGAGGTGGTGCCACGTATCCCACTCCTCTAAACTTTGAGCAACCATAATGAGTATGCTAGCACTAGGAGAAATACTACAACCTAGGCCACTCAATCATAGTTCCCAAACGTCTAACAAAAAGGGCGGTTCTGCCCGCTGAAATCAAAGTAGGCTCAAGATGAATGCATAACAGAAACATAAACACAAGCCACATAACAAAAACTCAATCAATCAACAATTACAAGTTCCACGTGCTAGAACAAGTATCAATGCAATATGTGATTTAAAAAGGGAAACTCGAGAACCAACAGTCCCGAGTATGCTATCCCGCTACGATGACTGCTTTTACCTTTCAATGCAGTAGTTCCAACTCCAGGAAAGCTACAACAAAAGATTGTATCAACAACTATACAATCTAAACAACAACTACGGATCAAGGTAAATCTCATTACCGATCTTCGTCCAACTCTGAAACGATCAATCAGCTGCTAACTCAGGGCTTGACAACTCCAAACGAATCTGTTCAGATACAAGAGATTGATCAACAACAAAGACCAACTTACAAGCCAAGTTCAACAACTCAAAAACGGTTCGAAACCCTCAAAACTCAAACCGACGGCATAACGGCTATAAACTGAACGAACTGGCAACGCAGACAGCAGTTCAATACTGATATCAACTCAATTCAATGCTAAAACCTCAACAACAAGACAAACCCAACAAATCTCAAAACCCACATTTTCGAATAATACTTCCAAAAATCATAACAATTCCGAACGTCGCTCTAATTCAAAACCGACAGATAATAAACGATCAGAACTCTGTAGAGAACAACATACTCGAATCTAGAACGATTCTAACAACATCCAAAAACTAGAATGTCTCCGATCGTAGAAGAACTTACAATATAACAGAGCTCTCACTGCAGTGATCGATAATCTGCCTTCAGAATTAATTTCTAACGGACGGATCGAGCTCGGACTGGACTTTGAAAGCTCAAAAGCCCCAAGAGGCGTCTTCAATGGAGGCTCACGGTTGGGAGGAGGAAGGAGGTGACTTGTGAAATAAATATCAAGAGTAGATAATATATAAAATCAACTATTTGCGTTTTAGTCCCTGAAATTTCCAAAATTTGCAAAAAGGACCCTGATCAAAATCAAACCGGCTCGAGAACTCTGTAATCTCTGATTAACTCAAATAAACTCATTTAAGATAAAAACGGGGTGTTACATAGGGCCACTCAGCCCTGTCTGGACGGTTGATGTCTAGGGCCCAGTGACTGATGGGTCACGGGTGGCTAGCATCGGGGGACATGGTCCACGTCCTATAGGAATGAGCAGTGTCGACAGGGTTTGATCCCCGGGTTATACCACTCATGTCCTAGGCGCCTTTACTGAGCAGTTATATATAGTTATCCCAGATATGGATACCCTATCATTTGCATGCATCATATTTGTATGTTTTACCCAGTGCTTTCGTATTGAGCTTAAAGCTCACGTCTAGTCTTTTCTGTGTATCTGGACATCCCATTCGACGGGAGAGGTGTAGGTGCAGGATTGAGCACCAGGAGCTTGGAGTAGCCAGTGACCAGTGAAGACAGTAGGATTAGTTGTAGGTTTTGCCTTTAGGCTATTTATTCGATTTGGTTGTATAAATCGAATTGGTTTAACCGGTTGTATTCTGCCGGTTTGTTTTTATTTAAGTCTTCCACAACGATTTATTTAATGCATGTTTAATTATTCTCTTAACTCTGATTAGGTAGCGGATTCGGGTAGGGTCGCTACATTTATTGGTATCAGAGCATATACATGCAAGAGACTTGGGATATAGTAATAAGACTTTGGGTTATCCTTATAGGATTGATGAGACATTGGAAGAGGTGATGATGCGGCGATTAAGTTGCCCGAAGGCTATCATCATCGGCAGGATTTATGAAGATTTGGCTTATGGGATTCCAGCAAGTGCGGACAGGAGTGATGGATCGTGTCCTAGTTTTCAAGATTTCTACTCATGTGGATCCTAGTTTTGGATCGAGTACCGGATGCCAGAGGCAGTGGCAGAGGATTGGTGGGGACTTACTTGATGCTTGCATCTGTACAGTCATTACCATGATGACACTACTCTGAAGATTCTCCACTAGTAGTTGGAGAGATTGTCAGATAGACCTTTACCAGGGAATTTTTCGAGTGCCTAAGGCATGACCGGTTTTGAGCGTAAGGTCTTTAACCTCATGCAGTACGTGGTTTTGCCGGTATGCTGATATCGATGCATTCGGTAGGCACACGGGAAACTTCATGTTCAAAAGCATGATTTGGTTACAAGAAGAACGCTGATGGTAGATCGTGAGCAGAAGGGGTCGACTGACATGCAGTGATGCAGAGCATAGCTGGTTAGCTATCACGAGACATTTCTCCGGAGTTCTTTGTAAGAGGACATGTAGAGAGACTTGGTCGGGAGTATGCTTGTATCGATGCGTGTGTCGATTAGAAGCTTCATGCTCAAGAAACGAATACTAGTACGTTGATTTAAAATACTGTATCGTTGTAGTTGTAAACAGTATTTTAGTTGTAAAGAATCATCATACTTTGGTTGTATCATTTCATGTTCGATTGTGCATTTCATTGTATTTTGAATACTGTATGTATTACATGAGATTGTAATAAAGAGAATTGTACATAACTTGAAATAAGTGATACATGTTTTATTTATCCAGCAATTCGTGGATGATTGCATGATTGTGCGGAAGTTTGGATTGGCATTATTTTAGTTGATTAGTGTTCAACTGTGGTAACTCATGGGATTCGAGTGGGCCGACTGTAACAGTATGACTTGCGGTTAGTCTAGGCGTTTTTCTAGGATTGACCTAGTTAGTCAGTGGACTAAGTTAGTGCCAGCGATGAGTGGACTCATCTAGAGGCATTAAGGGTATTGTTCGGTTTAGAACATTTGAACTTTGTTCTAGGTTGTTTCCTTAGAACAGGCTGTCTGACCTTTGTTAGGTTGAGACTTGTGATGATGGGTTTTCATCGGGGTACCTGGTCTAGTATATGCCAAGAGTTGTGGACTATGATCAGGACAAGACGTAATGGGGCGCGACCCTATGCCAAGTAAACTACTTATGTACTGTGATCTGACACCATTTGGAAATGGTTCTTTGTGGTAGCTGAGTCATAGTTATTGACCGAGCCATGTAGGTTGAATGATCAGTGGTCGTCTGACCAGATGTGTGCGAGCATCAGTAGTTCGACGAGATCGATAGATTAATCCAATCATTGATGGTTTGGATATAGCAATCGAGAAATACTTGGGATAGTATTTTATTGCTTAGTGCTTAGGAGATGAGTACTTGGTACAGTCTCAGATCATTCGGCATTTAGAATCTCTAGGGTTGCCAGAGACGAATATACCGAAATATTGCAATTGACTTGTATGGTCAGGAAAGGATCATGTTGTTGTTTCATGTGGGAATTGTCCATTAAACAATAATAGTGAAGAGTGTCAACCGGACATTTCGATGAAGTGTTCCTGCGAGGACATCTATGTATACCGTTGGGTTTGGATCCGACGAGTAGTTATAAATGCTAATGGACATTAGCAAGGAACATTAGTTGTCTAATCGTGTGGTATGACATTAGCTGGGATCTAATTCTCGAGATCCAGCAGGTTGTGTCACTAATCTTCCAGCGAGTGATGTGCGATATGTGACTAAGATAGTCAAGGATCGACTTAGTAGCCAACGAGGTTTGCCTTTGGGGTCGAAGGTTTCGCAAGATCGTGACGGATCGAGTTATTTCTTTCGATTCAGTGAGTCACATCTATGCAGACTATTTGTCAAAGATATTGCATGGTAGCAATAAAATACAATCAAAGACGCATTGTGTGGCAAGTTACTTCGAGCACAAGTATTTCCCAGGATTGACTAGGGAATCGACGAGTTAGATCGTTCAGTGCTGAGACTGAGGCGTTCGGCAAGGGAGTGATTTGACTATTGAGAATCCGTTGGGATTTATTTCCAGGATCAGTATGTTCATCCTTGGGAGGTCGGTATGAGCTGATGGTATTATCAGAGACTCTGAGTTGGGTTATACAAGGTGCAATGACTGTCGAGTTTCGAGGCGGAATAAGAAGCGTTTCCATATGTCTGTGCACTGTGGAATGTCCCTGTCGAGCATATTGGTGGGAGCTTGCCTTAGTCTTGATGAGCGTACAGTGATTGCGAGTATGTATAACTATCAGGAGGACGTTTATCGATTGAATTCATGAGGTGAATAACCTATGATCGAGATGGTGTAGATCATCAGAGGCGTGATAACTTCCATTGCAATGCATGCGTGATTTCGCAGGCCAATGGCTAGGAGATGACGTAGTGTCATAAATTGCAAGTGATGATAGTTAACATCAAGGCACAGTGTTGAGATTATGCTAAGAAATGTGGACAGCAGAATGTACTAGACATGATGGTTTAAGTTCCCAGTATTTCTTGGGAAGCCGGTTGTGCTTTAGGGAGAGTGGGGAGGATAACCAGTCTAGGGAACATTGTGAGCAGTTACGTTGGAGTATAGACTTGAGCAACTAGATTCTCTTGAAGAGAATTTGAGCTTTGTTGTTTTGGCACAGTGTTGGGAAAAGTGTTTCCTGACTAGAGGTGTTGAACACCGAGAACTTTTGGAACCATTAGATGGTTAATTTGATTAGTGATTCGACGATTGTCGTAAACCAGTCAGGTTATGACTTGGTCTTTGTTAGTATAAGATTTCTTTTGAGATGATAATCTCGATCAAGTGGGTGTTGGTATCTTTCGTGACCAGAGAGATCGGGGTCAGTTTGGAAGACGTATCAATGTTGTGATATGCGAGTGCTAGAGGAGTTCGATTGTCGACCAGTAGCGCAGTACTTTTCGGCTGGGGAAAATGTTAATGCGGTTCAGCATTAATGAAGCTTGCAGAGAATTCAACGGGAGTTTGAGTGCGTCGGAAGATATTTCGACCAGACACTCGAGCAAGGGTTTCTTGTACGTTCTCGAGGTATTACCTTAGATTTCGAGGACGAAATCATTTAAGGGGGGGAGAATGTAGTGACTCGTATCCAAAATTAACGATTAATGAATAATTAATCATTTAATCATGTTTAGATTAAGTAAAACATAATTAAAGAAATTCCAAATGGATTAACGGAGTCTATAAATGGATTTAGGACACTCGAAAATGGTCGGGAAGGTTCCGAGGGTTCGGATGGTTCGGAGGCTCCGAACTGGATCGAAGGATCCGAACCCAAGATCGAAGGATCCGAACGGGTTCGGAGGATCCGAACTCGGATCGGAGGCTCCGAAGATAATGCGTCATGGATGACATCATTGATGGGACTTCGAAGGATCCGAAGTCAGGATCGGAGGCTCCGAACAGGAACGGAGGCTCCGAAGTCAGGAACGGGGGATCCGAAGTCGAGTTCGGACGGCCCGAACTTCCCCTATAAATAGAGGTCCGAAATTTCATTTTCAACTCGCACCTCTCCTTTTCCTCTCTCAATTCCTAGGCCTTCTAACTCAGATCTAGGGAGTTCTAGGCATCCTATTGGAAATCCGAAAGTGGCATAGCGATTCCGACGTCGAGACGAAGATGTGCCTAAGTTTTGATGCAATTGTCATCAGCGGGCTGACGATGGACGCAGGTATAGATATGGTCTCCTTAAAATATTTAGGAGTATGCAATAGCTTAATTAAGGCTTTTAGAGCTTAATTATTGATGCATGGGTATTTGCATTGTAGAGCTGATATAGGCTTGGAACCTAGAGTGGGACTGCTAGGAATTGCCTGTAGAAAGGTACGTAAGTACAGATTGAGATAGCCAGCGGGTTTTGCATGCTTATATGTTGCATTTGTGTGTCATATTATTATGCAGCATATGCATATCATATTGTGCCTGTCCATCTTGTGAGATGATCCATGTAGGGCCGCTCAGCCCTGTCTGGACGATTGATGTCTAGGGCCCAGTGACTGACGGGTCATGGGTGGCTAGCATCGGGGGACACGGTCCACGTCCTATAGGAATGAGAAGTGTCGACAGGGTTTGCTCCCCGGGTTGTACCACTCATGTCCTAGGCGCCTTTACTGAGCAGTTATATATAGTTATCCCAGATATGGATACCCTATCATTTGCATGCATCATATTTGTATGTTTTACCCAGTGCTTTCATATTGAGCTTAGAGCTCACGTCCAGTTTTTTCTGTGTATCTGGGCACCCCATTCGACGGGACAGGTGTAGGTGCAGGATTGAGCACCAGGAGCTTGGAGTAGCCAGTGACCAGTGAAGACAACATGATTAGTTGTAGGTTTTGCCTTTAGGCTATTTATTCGATTTGGTTGTATAAATCGAATTGGTTTAACCGGTTGTATTCTGCCGGTCTGTTTTTATTTAAGTCTTCCGCAGCGATTTATTTAATTCATGTTTAATTATGCTCTTAACTCTGATTAGATAGCGGATCCGGGTAGGGTCGCTACAGTAAGATATCAGTTTGGCTACATATTTGATCAGTTTTGAACATGCCGAATTGATTTATTTGCTTCTTTAGTTCCTGTCACCTGCAAACATACAAATATGCTAGGTACCCAAATCTACGTCGGTCCTGGATGGATTAATCCTTTAGGAATCTAAACTTTGATTAACCGAACTGGTCTATCATTGAATATATCCCATATGAATTATGCATTGTGTCTTGTGTGCTGGTGTGATAAATAATATGCTCCGAACTGTGGGTGATGTGTATAACATGCATTGTGTTGTGGGTGATGTGTTTGTGAATATGCTAGTGATGCAGTGTGCGATTTCATCTTTCCCAAAAATTGAGTATTTCTGTATCCTTTTGGAACAAGCCTTCTGCAGGGTCTACGGTTGCGTTGTCTAGTCATTAATATGTGTTTGGATTGATTAGATATCCAATCTTTCCTTGCACAAGAGCTCTGTGGCGCATATCCAATTCCAAACTTCCAGACATTGTTCAAAGTTTCAATAGTTTCATCATTATGTGTAACAAGACTACTCTGATCATGTACAGAACGTGATTTGAAAAAATGAATGTATTTGCTTTTGCATACGTCCAGTTTTGGTTGAGTACTTGTCTTATTTGGTCTGCAGTCCTTGTAACTAAACTCGAGACTAGTTTTGTATCCAATAGGCTTTTGTGACTCTTGCAATTCTGTCAACAAAATTGAGGAATTATTCCAAGTTTGAATAACTTCAGTTAGTCTCAAATTCTCTGATTTTAACTGCTAACTCTTTACTTGTATCTTATCAATTTCAGTCTTGAGCTTAGAAATCTCTGCCTCTAGATTGATCTTCTTAGTTGACATTACCCAATCGGGTTTAGTTGAGCTGTCTGGCAGTTCATTTTTATTTCCTTTGACTTCCTCAAATGCAAAGCACAGTCTTTGGTACTCATTAGCCAAGTCATGCAGTGCTTTAGCTAATTCTTCTCATGTAAAATTATTGGGTTAAGGTCAAGTACATGTCCACTTGTGGAAAGTTGTTCTGAAGCTGGCTTACTAATGGATGGTTGATCATCATGAGCCATGAAGTAGAACTCTTTATCTATATTCTTGGTTTTATTTGAGCAGCAGAGTTCTTTAATAAGCTCGATTAATGGACTCCTTCTCTAATTAGTATTTATTTCCTCAACGCCTAGCTTGTTCAACTGCTGCAAAAGATTTTTAGCCATAGAGCATGTCTCAACAGTATTGGAAGTGCAGTTGTCCATGGTGGTTTATCGGAAGTTCTTGGCGATATCACTCAATGTATCCATTTGAAATAAGTTTAGAGACGAGAAAGGACCTCACTCTGATACCACTTGTTAGGATCGGTTTTGGGGGTCTTCCTCGACTGATTCTACTGTAGCAGTTTACCATTGAAATACTTGATTGAGTTCAGTTGAGGTTGGTCAATTGAACTACTTTCTTCTCATAGGTAAATGTTAATTGGAAACCAATTATTGTGTGCAGAATAATGCAAACTAAAAAATTAGAACCAATAATTAAATATCTAGACCGATTCTTTGAGTGAGTTAGTGTGCTCCACTGATATGTGAATGAAAGTGGAAAGTAAAATACGAAAGTGTTTGTTATGGATGTTCGGAGCTAAATCACCTACTTTACCACTTCTTTCACTTCGAAACAATTCACTTTAGAAGAATTTAACTATTACAAATCTTTGCAACAGCCCACTCTAAGACTAGGGCTTACATTCAACTATCTATCTCATAACTCTTAGACTCAAAAACTCAGCCCTCTACTAATTCTTGTTACAACGAGCTAGCAACCCCTCCACTGATAAAACTAACACAATACTTGTATTAAAACTCAACACTTTGCACAATATATTCTTAATGTTCTTCGGCTCTTTATATAACTTGAAATCTCCTCTCTGAGTGTCTGTGAGTAAACTGCTAATTATCAGTTTATATCAAGATAACTTGAATGTTTTTTGTGAGTTCTTCTTGGAGCCGGCTGCTTTTTCAAGCTACCTTTGATATCTATTTATAAGAGGAATGTAATGGCTCTTTCAATTTAAATTGTGGCCGTTAACTTTTCTTGCCATAACCTACTCCCTTTGATATGAAGAAGGTACATTGTTGCGCTTGGTGGCTTTGCGGCATCAGTTATGTACAGAAAATTCTTATCCAAATAGAAGTAGAATGATGTATGGAGTTTAGTTTTGGTTATGCAGTCTCCGATGGTTCAGTCTTGCAACTGTCCAGTCTTTGATAATTCAGTTTGGCTCACTAGAAAAGTGATTCAGTTTAGCTCCATAAATTGAATGTGATTTACATAGATGAACTAAGTTGGGTTGTCTTGACCGATAGTTTGACTCTGGTCAAATTCAGCTCAGTTTCAGTCTGGCTTGTGAATTTGTCCAGTTTACGTCTTCGGTTTAGCTTGTAGACAAATTTAGTTTTCTTCGATATTTTGCTTGTATAGTTTTATCAACACCAAAACTAATTATGCTACAATAATAATTATCTAGTCGATGATATGGAACTGGAAGAAATCGTGTTTGATTATAGATTTGGCGGCATAATCTCTCGGAGAGAGATTTGAAATCTTTAGGGATCACAAGAGCTTGAAGTATTTATTTACCTAAGAGGAATTGAATATGCGCCAAAAGATATGAATGGATTTGCTGAAAGATTATGATTGCAAAATCAAATACCATCTAAGATCAGCTAATCTTACAACGGATGATCTTAGTCGCAAGGTAAGGTTATCTGCTCTGGAGACCGATGTGGTTGCTACCATTCATGAGTGTTGCTTGCTAGGATTTTGTTTTCTTCACAAGAAAGGTATGGAAATTATTCGGATATCTAGCATCCTATCCGAACCAGCGTTGTATACCAAAACCAAAGAAGCTCAGTTTTATGACTCGAAGGTGTAAAAGTTAGCTAGACTAGCTAACGGAGACAACACATTAGGTTTTGCATTTCAGGAGGATGGAACCTCACTACAACAAATTTATTAATTAACCACACTAAAACGACAACGGTTTTATATGTAAACCGTTGTCTTTTAGTCTTTAACTACGGTTTTTAGAAAAACCATTGTCGTAGACCGTTTTTTAATTAATAACGACAACGGTTTTTAAAAAACCGTTGTCGTATATATGTCAAAGACAACGGTTTTGAAAACCGTTGTCTATGAGCGGGTTTTTTTGACCTTCGACAACGGTTTTAATTAACCGTTGTCTATTTGCGTTTTTTTGGGGTCTACGACAACACAATTTAAATCCGTTGTCGTTGTTATTTATTTATTTTTTTTAAAATAAAAATTACACATATATAAACCTACACTACACACTCAAAAAAAATAATAACCTACTACACGCAGCTTTATTGGCACAAGTGCGATGGAAATAAAAAAACCCAATCCCTAGCCCTAACCCATCGCCCCTTCAACCCGCCTCTTCTCCGGTGCCCAAGACGTCGATCGATCGCCGGAATCTAGTCGCCCGACCTCCTTTCAGCTAGCCCAAGCCTTAGCAACTCCAATCGCGACTTCATTCTCAAGTTACAGCTTAGATCTACACTACAGTCGCGACCATCACTGTGTAAGTTTTGTTTATTTGTTCTCTAGCTTCGTTCTCTTGTTTTGTGGTCTTTTAGTAGATGCTAAGTTTAGGTTTACTGTTTTTTGTGCTTTTGGTGAATGGGTGGAAAATTTTCAAGAAAAGGAGGAACCATGTGTGTATGCAAGCGATAATATGTAGTTTAAACATAAAAAAATTATAGAAATATTAAGAATTAGAATTGCGATGAAACCTGTAAAGGGCCTGCATCACGAACTAAATTTTCCAGACAGCTCAAATCACGGGATTTATTAAAAAAATGTAGGACAAATGGATTAAAAAATCAGAGTATTTCGACTCAGCCAAGGAAATAAATATACAATATTCTCTTTCCCTAGGAACTGCTAGCCTATATCGGAATTGTGCTTGATAGAATCTCCTCTATAACTAACCCTCCCCCTTTTATTCTCCCTCTTTGAACTCCTAATACGCTCATGACTTTTCAGCCCACTATTTTTTCTAGTGCCAATGTGTCTGAGCTCATAACAGACTGACTCATTGCCTAAGCAGTTTACTTGTTGTTGCCATATTTTACCGTTGACATTTTCATAACATGAAAAGATTTGAAGAAACAGAAACCTACTTTTTCACTCCATCCTCTTAATCAAAAGTCCAACATTTCCCCTCATGCATGTGCATCCAGGGATGTACAAATAAATTTCATAGTCATGAATCATACAATTGTATATGAACTAGCTTCACCACGCACGAGCATATACTTGAAAGAAGATGTGAAACTTAAAAACAGAAATTTTAGTTGACAATTGCAGTCCCAAACACCATAAACCCAGCCAATTTCAAATTCTGAAAGATGTGATTACCTTGGATGTCATTAAATCAGCCAAAAGCATCATGTGACGCGTATCTATAGTCATTCCATGACTTGACATGATTAATTGTATCTCATCAATAATCGACTTTCTCGCGGCTTCAATTCCGAGTGTTTTCCATACTTCAATATTGTGATTACTCGTAGTTGTACACCCATCAACTCCTTGAATGCCCATCATGGATAGCATACCAGTCCTGCATGCCAAAACAAATCTCCTCATTTCTTTGATGACACTATGGCAGCTCATGGAAAGCTTCCTATAGGGTATCAAGTTGATGAAACGGTTGAGAAGAGCAATATATTACGGAGGATTGATAAGGCTAAAGGAAATAGTACTGCATATTCTGCGACTAACAATATTTGTGAGGGTCAAACAGTAATTGAATCTACAGAGACCGAATCAACAAGGAAATGTAGAGGTCGTACATGTTTGGATAAGCTTGTTAGGCAAAGGGTGCATGGAATTAGGAAGGATGTAAAGTTCAACAAGATTGGACAGCCAATTGGAGAATTTGCGGGTGAAATGCAAAGTTATATCGGCGTGCTCGTTCGAGAGAAGATTAAGATAAGCTGCAAGACCTGGAAGCAGGTTCCAAATGATGTTAAAGAGTTAATATGGGAATCGGTGAATGTAAGTTATAATGCTTACACAATTTCAATTAGCTCTCAAATGGTTACGATATATTGAATGTGCTGTTTTTTTTAATAATTTTCTACAGCTGACATACAATATTGACCAAAGCTGGAAGAAGGGATGTCTAAGTTCAGCAAATATAAAGCTTTTCTCACTCAAAAGTTCATTTTCAGCAAGATGGATAAACCAGATGAGTTGAAAGATCCACCGATTGGCTATGGTATTACACGAGATGACTGGAGTTCTTTCGTAATCAGCCGCATGACTTACGACTTCATGGTAAGATTCATAATTTGTCTTTTACAAATAAGTCAATTACAATATCATTAGTTCTATTGAAATCTGATATGCATGTGAAATGTTCAATTAACTAGAAATAAAGTGATGAGCAAAAGAAGAGAAGAAGGCAGAACGTATACCCTCATCGACTTTCCCGTAAAGGATATGCACGTTTTGCTGATGAAATTGTAAGTATATTGAAGCTGCTGGTTAATATTGCACATTAATATATTTTTGAAACTACTAGTTTAATATTTGGAAATCAGATTTCCTTATGGATGGCATGTTGCGCATGATTTTAGGCACATATTTTTGTCCAATAATTCAACTGTTGGAGAACGCGGCGTTCAGATCAAACAAGATTGATACCCGGTGCAGCGGAAGTTTAAAATTTTTATTATATGGAACGATTCCATATTGGGTATCACATCTTTACGATTAAATTGTGTGTGTAAAAATTCAAATAACGATTATATAATTTTTACCTTTAATCTCGAATCGAGATTCTGGACACCAACAGATTTCTCTGCTCTTGTTGTATCTCCCTGGAACCGATGGACGAACAGTTCTTCTATCAGGTCCACGAATAGAGATTTAATCCCTCTGATAGATTGCACTAGAAAATCTATCAGAAGTTTTCTACGAAGAGATTAACGAATTTGATCCGTTAAACCAGACTGTAATTCAAAATCACAGGCTGGATTTTCTCGAGCAGAGGGGAGAGGGGTCGGCCACTTTAAGAAAAATAGCTTAGGGTTTTCGAAAATTTTGTGCCTTGTTATGTGTAATTTCTGTACTGCAATAACTTATTTATAATGTAGGCCACTAACAGCTTAGGGCCCATTAGTCATAAGTTCAGGCCCGACAAGCAAAGCCCGCATGTTCAGAAATTAATATAAAATTCATCGTGACTTCGATTGATAAACCGATTTTACCAATGTGCACAGAAACCATTTCTGCACCTTTTAAAGTCAAGATAAATTTTTCCGAATCCGAATTCAGTGATTTCCAAAAATGCCCATCACTATGTCATTTTAGGAAATCTCACTCCTCTACTCTTAAATAAGAAGTCCAACTTCTTCGTTCATTAAATTTAACTCTTTAAATTTAATTATCTCAACGGGGATTAAAAATCCATTACACTGTGTGACCCTCAATGGTTCAGGGATACAGCTAGCCGTGGGCTCACAACTCCTTGTGACTCGGAACAACAATTTCCGACTTGCCCATCGAATCATGGTATGATCGCCTAGCAACATCGCCCCATGATTCCCTAGGTATCACTGATAGTGCCTACAAGAACCAGTAGATTTTGGTTAGCGTACAGTACGGTCCCTTCATCCATATATCCCGATCGAATCAACAACCATTGGTATATCGAGAGTCGCTCGAGATTCGATAACTATGCAATGCATCTTGAAGATCAAATAGTGACATCGCATGTGCTACTAAGAAACCATTTCTTAAATCACATCATGTACTCTGGCCAGAGATTCGTCACACTAATATCTCCTCAGATCGCATAGGATATCCACACTCGCAAGTATGTGGTGAATCCTTGACAACAAAGCATCGACTCCTACATGTGTTGTAACTGTACCCAATCCCGACACTTGATGACCCCAATAGAGTCGGTAAACGAGTCAAAGCACAGTACTAGCATATAGAGTCTCAATGATGTCTCAAGTAGTAAGGACTAATGGTGTACAACCAAAACCGCGGACTATATCCACTCGATAAGTGATAACCACTTGGAAAGTCCGGATAGGGTAGTTCGATCATTCATCATATGAATATCCATTTGCATGCTTCGAACATCTCTATGTTCCCTACCAATGAAACGTGGTACTCTGCATCGCAAATGCTAGTCTCACACTCGATCGATCCTTATCCTTATTATCGGACGGCTCAATCGACTAGGAACAGTTTAGAATATACAGTGACTATAAGATGTGTTTCATGATAGACATCCCCATGTTCTACCACATCTTACATACACTATAGTATATTCAAGGTCTTTATCAAAACAACAATAGTATATCACAATATAACAATATGAAGAAAGATAAAGTCATTGCCATTAATAAAAGTGTAAATTATATTAAACAAAAGATTGTTTATACAAAGAGTCATCAAAGCCCTTAGCCACAAGTTGGCTCACTGGGCACCCACTCTTTCAATCTCCCACTTGCCCTATAGCCAACTAGTCATACTACGTAGACCCATTGCTTCGCGATGTTTGTCAAATAATGGTCCTGGCAAGGGCTTAGTAAGTGGATCAGCGATATTGTCTGCAGAGGCCACTCTTTCGACAGTGATGTCTCCTCTTTCCACAATCTCCCGGATGATGTGGTATTTCCTCAGTACGTGTTTGGATCTTTGATAAGACCTTGGTTCCTTTGCCTGAGCAACGGAACCCGTGTTGTCACAGTACACCGGGACTGGACCAACAACTTCAGGAATGACGCCCACTCTTGGACGAAATTCCTCATCCAAACGGCCTCTTTAGCAGCAGCTGATGCTGCAATGTATTCTGCCTCAGTGGTGGAATCCGCTGTGGTGTCCTGCTTGGAACTCTTCCAAGAGACAGCACCGCCATTGAGCATGAACACAAATCCAGAGGTTGACTTCGAGTCATCCACGTCACTTTGGAAGCTAGAGTCGGTATAGCCTTCCAATTTTAGTTCTCTTCCTCCATATACCATGAACATATTCTTAGTCCTTTGTAAGTACTTAAGAATGTCCTTCACGGCTTTCCAATGCATTTGACCGGGATTAGCTTGATATCTGCTCGTGACACTCAGAGCAAATGCTACATTCGGTCTGGTAGATATCATCCCATACATGATACTACCTATGGCTGACGCATATGGTACATGTGTCATTTTCTCTATCTCTTCATCTGTCTTGGGACACATAGACTTGGATAGAGAAACTCCATGACACATGGGTAGATGTCCTCTCTTGGACCCATCCATTGAAAACCGTTTCAATATGGTGTCGATGTAGGTTGATTGAGTGAGTCCTATCATTCTCTTAGATCTATCTCTATAGATCTGTATCCCAAGAATATAGGATGCCTCACCCAAATCCTTCATCGAAAATCTACCTGATAACCATATCTTTGTTGACTGCAACATCCCTACATCATTCCCAATGAGTAGGATGTCATCAACATAAAGTACTAAGAATGTCACAGCATCCTTAACTACTTTCTTGTACACGCATGGTTCCTCCGCATTCTTGATGAAACCAAAATCTTTTATTGTTTCATCAAATTTTTGATTCCAACTTCTTGATGCTTGTTTTAGACCATAAATTGATCTCTGAAGCTTGCATACCTTATGCTCGCTTCCCATGGATGTGAACCCCTCAGGCTGCTTCATATAGATTTCTTCCTTAATGTCTCCATTAAGAAAAGCAGTCTTCACATCCATTTGCCATATCTCATAGTCATACCATGCAGCTATGGCAATAAGGATTCTTATGGACTTGAACATTGCAACTGGTGAAAAGGTTTCATCATAGTCAACTCCTTGTCTTTGAGTATAACCTTTTGCCACCAATCGCGCCTTGTAGGTCAATACCTTACCATCAGGCCCAAGCTTTCTCTTGTAGATCCATTTACACCCTATTGGAACAATTCCATCGGGAGGATCTACTAAAGACCAAACTTGGTTTGTATGCATCGAATCTATTTCCGACTGCATAGCTTCAAGCCATGAATTTGAATCCGCATCAGAAATTGCTTCCTTGAAGTTTCTTGGATCACATCCAACATCGGGTTCATTTTGATCCCCTTCAAGAAGAAGACCATATCGAATAGGAGGTCTAGAAGTCCTCTCGGATCTTCTAGGTATAGGCGTGTCCAGCAATGGTTCCTGAGGTATAGGATCGTTATTTTGTATTTCGGGTTCTTCTCGAATTTCTTCGAGTTCCATCATCTCGCCTTTCTTATCCAATAAGAACTCCTTCTCCAAGAAGGTGGCATTCCTTGAAACAAACACCTTTGTTTCAGCAGGATAATAGAAATAATATCCGATTGAATTCTTCGGATACCCTACAAAATAACATAAGCTGGATCGACTATCCAACTTATCTCCCACTGTCTGCTTCACTTAAGCAGGACATCCCCAAATCCTCAAGTACGAATACTTAGGAGCTTTGCCATTTCATAACTCGTATGGTGTTTTGTCCACTGCTTTAGTGTGGACGTTGTTCAACCACAATACCGCCGTTTCAAGTGCATAGCCCCAAAACGAAGGTGGAAGCTCAGTGAAGCTCATCATGGATCGAACCATGTCCAACAAAGTTCGATTACGACGCTCCGATACACCATTCAGCTGTGGTGTCATAGGAGGAGTCCACTGAGAGAGAATCCCATTCTCTTTCAGATAGTCCAAAAACTCGGTACTCAAGTATTCTCCACCTCGATCCGATCGAAGTGCTTTAATACTTTTACCTAGTTTGTTTTCTACTTCAGCCTTGAATTCTTTGAACTTTTCAAATGCTTCAGACTTATATTTCATTAAATATAAATACCCATACCTTGAATAATCATCAGTAAAGGTAATGAAGTAGTTGTGGCCATATTGAGTCCCAACTCTAAATGGACCACAAACATCTGTATGGATCAAATCCAACAGATTTTGACTACGCTCAGGTTTCCCCTTAAAAGGAGATTTAGTCATTTTTCCTTTTAGGCAGGATTCACAAGTAGGTAGAGACTTAATATCAGACATATCAAACATGCCCTCTCCCACTAGCTTGTTCATCCTCCTTGAGGAAATATGACCTAGCCTAGCGTGCCAAAGGTTTGCCGGGTTTTGGCTATCGATTTTCCTTTTGTTTGTTGTTGCCGGTTTATCAACATAATTTATTGGAACGTCTTTTAGTTTTAAGTTGTATAGATCGTTTTCAAGTTGTCCATTTCCAATTAAACATTCATTCTTGTAAATATTGCAAATCCCATTCACAAAATTGCAAGAATAACCATCTCTATCAAGCATAGAAACAGAAATAATGTTTTTAATTAAATCTGGAACAAATAAAACATCTCTTAAAAGTAACTTAAAACCGTTCTGCAAAATTAAATAAACATCTCCCACGGCTTTTGCTTCAACTCTGAAACCATTTCCGAGCCTCAGCTGGGTCTCACCCATCCTAAGCCTGCGACTTCTTGTCATCACCTGCAAATCATTGCAAATGTGAGATCCACATCCGGTATCCAATACCCAAGAAGTAGTATTAAGTGAAACATTTATTTCAATATACAACATACCCTTTGCAGTTCGCAACTGCTCTAGATATTCCTTGCAGTTACGCTTCCAATGACCGGGCTTCTTGCAGTAATGGCAAACATCCTTGGATTTTTCCATGTTTGAAGCCTTTGTCTTGTACTTCTTCTCGGGTTCGACTTTCTTGGGTGGGGCAGAACATTTTTTATCCTTCGTACTTGGCCCCTTCTTAGCAGAAGAAGAGGAGCCCACCAAGAAAGCCGGTTTATCCTTCTTTAATGTGGATTCATATGTCACAAGCATATTGACCATCTCTTCAAGGGAGGCCTCTATCTTGTTCATATTGAAATTTACCACAAATCCGTCAAACGAAGAAGGAAGAGACAGAAGTAGTAAGTCCACGTTGAGTTCATGCTCCAACACCAAATCAAGCGTTACCAACTTCTGTATGAGCCAAATCACTCGTACCCCATGATCACGGACCGAAGTCCCTTCACGCATGCGACACGTCATTAGCTCCTTTACAGTAGCGAACCTTTCAGCCCTCGATTGAGCCCCAAAAAGTTCCTTGAGTTGAACGTGAATGTCAGCAGCATTCACGGTGTCCTCAAATCGCCTCTGGAGTTCATCAGACATCGAGGCTTGCATATAGCATTTGGTCTTGATATCATGGTCCCACCATGTATCAAGTTTGGCTAACTCCTCCGGACTTACGTCAGCTGGTGTTTCCTTCGGAGGAGATTTCTCTAACACGTAGAGCATCTTCTCCGAAGTCAAGACAATCTTCAACTTACGGAACCATTCCGTATAGTTTGCGCCAGTCAACTTATTTTGTTCGAGGATCGAGAAAAGTGGATTACGCGAATTCATTGTATGAAATACTGAAAAGAAACAGACAAATATCAGTGATTGTTTAAGCAATTTACTAAGACATAAAATAGGCGAAATTTATTTTATGAATCTCACTCCCACTATTTTAACGATTTCACTACCCTCTAGTGAAAACGGGAAACTGTTTTCTTTAGTGAGAACATGGAGTCCAATTGACAAACTTATAGTCCCGAATAATGTCAGCCAACCATAATTTTCAAAAGGTAAAGCCCAATTGCTTCCAAAGCAACCTCCACGTTTTTACCTCATGTCCAATAAGGGCCCAATAATATGACGCCGATTATTGTGACATGTCAAGATGACCCATCAATATTAAGTTGTGATGGACGGTCGCCATGTGGATCCCCCAATAATATGAGCCGATCCCATGGAAGTTCCACCCAACTTACAACATGTGTCGATCCAATGTACAGCTTTCCGACGAACGGGCCCCCCCAATAATATGAGCCGGACCGTATCCGCGGGTAGCATCTCATACATTGATCGTTGATGGAAGGTAGGAAAATTTAAACAAATTTAAATTTCCTTTATTTATCTTGATATAAATTTTAAATCATATTTAAAATGAGGGATTTTTAATTATAAAAATTTGTCTCATCATTTTTAAAATTTTGTATGCTTGTCGGATTCACACAATTTAGTATAAAACATGCATACAACCATAATATCACATATTATATAGGATGATCGATTCCATTTCTAATCGACCGTGGTTGCCAATCACGAGTCTTAGTCCAATCCTAGGTAATATGCAGTATGCAATGCAATCCTATTACATTTGCTTCCAATTTACATTTCTTCTGTCTTTATTGTCTGCTGGGCCCACCTCCATCTTAAAATCTTGATCTCCCACTAAATCTAATGTATTTACAATAAATAACAATGACAAGTAGGGATACATTTTTAAGGGGTGGGAACGGGCCATAAACCAAGCCCACTTTTATTACATATGACATTCATATTGGGCCATAAACCAGGCCCATTAATAAAACCAACAACAATAAAACAAATGTAAATTCCTAACATACACCTACAAAATTGGTCATGGCAATCGATCATCCTTATCCAATAACATTTAATTCAAAATTAATTTATTGGATAACATGCAATGGCAATTTAAATTTAAAAGGATAAAATCATATTTCATACATAAAATCTTATTTTACATACAAAATCATATTTTATCTTTTTATCAAATAAAATCATATTTTATCTATAAAATCCAATTTTATACATAAAATCATATTTTACTCAATATATCCATAAGATCATATCTTATCATCAATTGTACCAAAAATAATTAATTTCAAAATTCAATTTAACGGATAAAATATTTAAATTTTCAAAAAATTCAAATTTATCCAAAAATCAATTTTAAAATTTTCGGACTCGAACAATTCGATCCGATGCCTCGTGGACCAATCAAAACAATTTTCGATCGGACCAAAAATAGAATTTTAACATATTAAAATTTAATTTAAAATTAAAAATAATTTTTCCCGCGGGCCGCCCGGGACGTTCCCGGGCCGGGCAGCCCGGCTGCCCTTAGGGCAGCAACGATCGCTGCCCTGTGCAGCGCCCAGCGCTGCGCAGGGCAGCGCCGTGCGCTGCCCGGGGCAGCGACCATCGCTGCCCCTCCCGGGCAGCGATCCAATCGCTGCCCGGGTTTTTGCCCGAAAAAAAATATTTTTATTTTAAAATATTTATTTTGTTTCAAAAACCGAGGCTTAAAAAAAAAATTTTTTTTTGTACAATCGATTTATTTAATCGCTTGATCTGAGCAACCTGGCTCTGATACCACTGTTGGAGAACGCGGCGTTCAGATCAAACAAGATTGATAGTGGAAGTTTAAAATTTTTATTATATGGAACGATTCCATATTGGGTATCACATCTTTACGATTAAATTGTGTGTGTAAAAATTCAAATAACGATTATATAATTTTTACCTTTAATCTCGAATCGAGATTCTGGACACCAACAGATTTCTCTGCTCTTGTTGTATCTCCCTGGAACCGATGGACGAACAGTTCTTCTATCAGGTCCACGAATAGAGATTTAATCCCTCTGATAGATTGCACTAGAAAATCTATCAGAAGTTTTCTACGAAGAGATTAACGAATTTGATCCGTTAAACCAGACTGTAATTCAAAATCACAGGCTGGATTTTCTTGAGCAGAGGGGAGAGGGGTCGGCCACTTTAAGAAAAATAGCTTAGGGTTTTCGAAAATTTTGTGCCTTGTTATGTGTAATTTCTGTACTGCAATAACTTATTTATAATGTAGGCCACTAACAGCTTAGGGCCCATTAGTCATAAGTTCAGGCCTGACAAGCAAAGCCCGCATGTTCAGAAATTAATATAAAATTCATCGTGACTCCGATTGATAAACCGATTTTACCAATGCGCACAGAAACCATTTCTGCACCTTTTAAAGTCAAGATAAATTTTTCCGAATACGAATTCAGTGATTTCCAAAAATGCCCATCACTATGTCATTTTAGGAAATCTCACTCCTCTACTCTTAAATAAGAAGTCCAACTTCTTCGTTCATTAAATTTAACTCTTTAAATTTAACTATCTCAACGGGGATTAAAAATCCATTACACTGTGTGACCCTCAATGGTTCAGGGATACAGCTAGCCGTGGGCTCACAACTCCTTGTGACTCGGAACAACAATTTCCGACTTGCCCATCGAATCATGGTATGAGCGCCTAGCAACATCGCCCCATGATTCCCTAGGTATCACTGATAGTGCCTACAAGAACCAGTAGATTTTGGTTAGCGTACAGTACAGTCCCTTCATCCATATATCCCGATCGAATCAACAACCATTGGTATATCGAGAGTCGCTCGAGATTCGATAACTATGCAATGCATCTTGAAGATCAAATAGTGACATCGCATGTGCTACTAAGAAACCATTTCTTAAATCACATCATGTACTCTGGCCAGAGATTCGTCACACTAATATCTCCTCAGATCGCATAGGATATCCACACTCGCAAGTATGTGGTGAATCCTTGACAACAAAGCATCAACTCCTACATGTGTTGTAACTATACCCAATCCCGACACTTGATGACCCCAATAGAGTCGGTAAACGAGTCAAAGCACAGTACTAGCATATAGAGTCTCAATGATGTCTCAAGTAGTAAGGACTAATGGTGTACAACCAAAACCGCGGACTATATCCACTCGATAAGTGATAACCACTTGGAAAGTCCGGATAGGGTAGTTCGATCATTCATCATATGAATATCCATTTGCATGCTTCGAACTTCTCTATGTTCCCTACCAATGAAACGTGGTACTCTGCATCGCAAATGCTAGTCTCACACTCGAGCGATCCTTATCCTTATTATCGGACGGCTCAATCGACTAGGAACAGTTTAGAATATACAGTGACTATAAGATGTGTTTCATGATAGACATCCCCATGTTCTACCACATCTTACATACACTGTAGTATATTCAAGGTCTTTATCAAAACAACAATAGTATATCACAATATAACAATATGAAGAAAGATAAAGTCATTGCCATTAATAAAAGTGTAAATTATATTAAACAAAAGATTGTTTATACAAAGAGTCATCAAAGCCCTTAGCCACAAGTTGGCTCACTGGGCACCCACTCTTTCATCAACACCCATTCTATTTTCAACCTAAAACGACTGGTTATATTATGGTCTGTATTTCAAATGATATCCACTTTTTGCTGTTGAACTGTAAGTATATTAAACCTGCTGGTTTAATCATCGACAACAACGAGTTAGCTAATTATCTGTTTTATCTTAATTTTATTTACTGAAATGACCATTCATAGTTGAAAATTGAAGGTGTTATGTACATTCTTGTTATGAATATCACATTAATAAAGCTGTCCAACCGGCTGAAGAAGTGTCTCATGCGTTGTCCATTTATTTATGTGCTGGAATTTATGTTCCAAAATCTGTATTCTAAGATTTCTCCTTGTTTATAGGCATCTGAATTATGTGATGACGATGAGATAAATCGAGCTCTTATTTGGAAGAGAGGACGGGTCAACAAGGAGGGTGAATTTGAAGGGGATGATCTGAGAATGGCAGTACAAAAGATTGTATGCAATCAATACATGATAATCAATGCTTTTTTATTTATTAAAACTGATTTAGTAATTATTTTGTATGTTTGGTGATTAAAGGATGATTATGTGCAAAAAAAACGAGAGGGGAAGTTGCACTTTGAAGGGGCAAAGAAAGATATCCTTACAAATGCACTCGATTCAGAAGAACATGCTGGGCGTGTGAGGGCTGTTGGAGGTCATATCACTCCAACAATCTACTTTAATGTTGGTAGAAAATGGAATAGACCTCTTGATGATGGTCAATTAATCATTCGTCATCAAAAGGAAATGCTAGAGGCAAAGATGCTAATTTCTAAACAAGAAGCACGCATGGTAGAGCAAGATGCACGCATGGTAGAACAAAATGCATGCATGGCAGAGCAAGATGCACGCATACAGAAACTTGAAGAAATGTTCAGAAAAGGTCCATGCGACATTGAGGTTGATGAAAAAGGAAGTTGCTTAGTGAGGTTACCTCCCATTAGTGAAGATAAGATCAAAACAGAAAAAAGTGTCCCAAATTATGAAACTTTGATTGATGATGACATGAAAGTTTTGAGCAAGGATGAGTATCTTCAGGTATATGTTTGTTTAATTGTTGTTACATTACTTGATATTATTTCAAGAATAAGTTGCATCAATTTATAACATGATTGATTGTCTTCTAGGGTAAGCCGGTTGCTTTGACATTGGTTTCTAAGACCAATGTTGTTGCCTATGGTACAATTGTTGATGTCAATGGGGCTGGAAAGTTACTTCATGGTGCTCCATTACCCATGAATTGCATGCGCGTCTCCGTTGATGAGGCTGTGGAGAAATCAGCACTGTTGACATTTCCAATAGCAAACGAATGTGATACTGTTGGTGATGCTATAGGAACCCATGTGGCTTGGCCTGCACACTTTGTAGTGATGAAAGATGAGGTAAAAATGTTAGTTCGGGTTAGTTAATATATAAGATTTTTTCAGAGTTGTAATATGTTCAGTTTCAGGGCGTATCCATCCTTTTTTCACTACTAACATATTTACATGTGCGATTTTCAGAAGCCTCAAAGGAAGAAAATTGTTGAGAAAAAAAGTAATCCTGTTTTGCCATCCAATGTGCCGAGATCATTGCAAATTTTGTACTGTTATGCTAAGCGTGGGCTGGAAATACCTGGAAAACATATATCAATGTTTCTTGATCATGATTTATTTGACGATGAGTATGAACTACTTGTGGACCTTGAAGATATCACACCTTTTTATCTGTTGGAGCCAATATCTGCCAATTGTATAGTTGTTTACATGTGGTAAGTTTTCGATTAAATTTAACTTTTTTCTTTGAATTGTTTAGCATATATTTTGTATAAAATTCATTAATCTGGTAACATTTTTCTGTTCAAATGGCAGGATTCTCTTCAAAAAGATGAAAAAAGATAACAAGGTCGAAAAATTTAGATTTATGAATCCACACACCATCCCAGTCATGCCATATGTATCCAAACTTGATAAAAATGAAAAAAATTGAACACTTGAATAGATGGGCAAGTGTTTTGGCAGATAGGCTAAGTGGTGCAGCAAGAAATCAATTAGTTTTGGTGCCATACAATGTTGGGTAAATCAGAAATACAATATCACTTATAATTGATTTTTTTCAACAATTTTGCGAAACGTGTTAATTGACTATCTGTTTTGTGCCTATAGTTGTCATTGGATTCTAACTGTCATCGATCCTTATGTGGAGGTGGTTTATTTGTTGGATTTACTTAGTCATCGCAATCGCTATGAGGACTGGAAATATGTAGTGGATATGTGAGTATATATTCTTTTCTTAATTAAGCATTTAATTTAGCCAATGGAACACTCATGTCGAATCTTGTTGTTATATGAAGGAGCTAAGATTGTTTAATTCGAACAAGGAGAGGAAAGGGAAAAAATAGCCTACATGGGAAGTGATAAATTTATTTCTTATATATGTTTATCTGCGATAAATTGACAAATATTTATACATGTATTAATCATTGACAATTTTTTGATAATATAGGGTCCTCGCCAACCAGATGCAAAACAGTGTGGGTATTATTTGATGAGGTTTATGAAAGAAATTGTTGAAGGAAATGCTACCAGTGATAAAGATTCACTTTCCTCAATAGTATATTTGACATATTCTCAATCTTCTCAAATAAGTTTGTTTATATCATGTTTCTTCTTCATTATTGTTTTTTTTACTAATATAATTTGAGTTTGTTCACAGTTCATGAAAACAGTTTACTCTAATGAAGAAATTGATGAAGTGCGATCCGAATTGGCGGAATGCGTACTAGACTATATTAATTATGACTAGGTATGTTTAATTAATATTGTTTTATTTTCTTATTGTTCACTTTTTCTTAATGAGTTTTTATTTTCTGCTGTGATAATCGACTCTTGTTTTTTTATTAAGTTTCATGCACATAATGTGCTGTTGATTAATGATGGTTCTCTAACGAGTTGTACTTTCTATGCGTGACTTCCTGGAAATCACATTATCATTGTGCATCGTTATAATCTTCGAGTAAAATAAATTTGGGAGAGGTCTGGACTCTGTAAAAAGCTTAAGATTGAAATTTCTTTTCTTTTGTAAAAGATTAATTAGAAGGTTATATAAAACACTATCTAGGAGAGGTCTGGACTCTGGAATTAATGGGAACTATCCTTCATTAATGTTTTAGCCCTCCTAAGTAAAGACTATTTTTTGAGGAAAAATCTCACATGTTCTTGACCAGGTGCTTTCGTTAGATAATGCATCATGATTTGGAATTTTGGATGCTTTTTGGTAGTGTCAATGTCTAGGTCTGTAAGACACTTTGTTTTGTGCTGTAGCATCTACCTTGAATGAGACAATTGACAAATCTATTATTGAGACACACATACACACAAGATTTTAGTGTGAACAAGTTCACTTCTTATAGTGATTATGCTATTACTCATGCATGTGTAACTATAGGTTTCTGACTCCAATTTCTGTTGTTCCTTTGGTGGCTCTTGTCGTTTTTGGGCTCTATGAGCTTGGATTCCCTAAGGTACGAACAAGGCCTAACTAGCTGCATAGGATATTTATTCAACTTTTAGTTAAAATGAAATATGTTGTAGAATAGGAGAGATTAAATATGTGTAGCTTATTTTACATGTACCTCAAATAATGTTAATTTGCTTATGATATCAAACAAGAAGGCAGATCCATGCTAGTATGAATTAAAGTTGGGAGGCTAGCTTATTGGGATGTGGAGTGGAACTTGAAATGGTGTGTGGTTTGAGTTATTGGGATGTTGTGGAGTGGAACTTGAAAGTGCCAAATCCATGGTTTAGCTTGTGGCCTGTGGGTTGGTCGGAGCCCACGGTTTGTCAACTGTGCCTACTATATTTTATGAATTCAATACAAATGCAAAAATGAGTTGAATAAAATCTGCACTGCCTTCCCTTTTGGAGTTGCTGAGTTTTTTTATTTTATTTTTTTCCATGACAAGCGAGATATTAGTTTGATAGTTGAGATTGGATTCCATGTTTAAATTGGTCTAAGATATTTTTGATAATTTTGGACTGAGAATGTGTTTTCTTGTAGGTAACTCGGGAGTAATGCATAAGGAGTTTTGATGCAAGGATTGAGCTGTGTTTCAAATCGCCTTGGTAATACGTAGAAGTCATCTCGTGAACATCGTTATCAAGAACAAACACATGATGATTTATGGTTTGATACAACCATCTTTTGGAACTACTTTTGTTACATTTATATTATATTAGATATGATATTTTGAGTTTCGACTACGTAGTATTATCTTCCAAATTAGATGTGTGTAGCTATTTTGGAACTTGAATATTTTCATGGATTCAATGTAGTAAATATTTTATTTTATATTAATTTCTTTATTAATATTTATAGTTCGTATGAAGATTAATTAGGAAACGGTTTTAATGACTCCAAATACAACTGATTTATGTTATTGCCAAAATCGTTGTCGTATATTACAAACGACAACGGATATACACTGTTGCAAAAACCGTTGTCGTCATTCAAAAACGACAACGGATGTACACTGTTGCAAAACTGTTCTTGTAATCCACAAATGACAACGGATATAAACTGTAGCAAATATGCTGTCCTAAGCCATAAACAACAACGGATATAAACTGTACAAAACCGTTGTCTTAAATAGTCAATGACAACGGATTTACACTGTTGCATAACCATTGTCTTTGGAGACTTACAACAACGGTTACAAAATATTGCAAAACCGTTGTGGTAGGATGGCTACGACAACGGATATAAACCGTTGTTATAGGGCACGCTTTTTACAACGCCCCCAGTTACAACGGTTTTAATCCCCTCTATGACAACGGATAATATCCGTTGTCGTTTTGCAATTTTCTAGTAGTGCCTTATGCCTGTTAGGAAGAGTTGTGGTACCAAGAGATGATGATCTATGAAATGATATCTTGACCCAGGCTCATCGAAGAAAACTAAGTATCCACCCGGTAACACAAAAATGTACAAGGATTTGAGAACTCTTTTCTAGTGGAAAGGTAAGAAGCATGATGTATATCAATTTGTGTCCAGGTGTTTAGTATGTCAGTAGGTCAAGGTTGAATACAGGAAACCTGGGGGCTTGCTTCTCATTTTACCAATTCATGAATGGAATTGGGAGCATATCACGATTGACTTTGTGACCCATTTGCTTTTGTATTCAAGGAACAGAGACACCATCTGGATATTGGTGGATAGACTCAACAAGTCAGCGCACTTCCTGTAACGCCCCGATTTTATCTTAATCGACTTTATTTGAGATAATCAGAGATTCCAGAGTTCAAGAGCCGACTTGATTTTGATTAGGGTCCTTTTTGCAAATTTCGGATTTTTCAGGGACTAAAGTGCAAATATTGAGATTGTTAGATATTTAAGCTTGAGTTGACTTACCTTTTCACTTCATCCCCTTCCCCAACACGCCTCCTCCCTCTCTAGACGCCATGGACGTCTCCTTGAGCTCCCAGATTTCACCCCGAGCACGATCCGTCCGTTAGAATTTATTATTGAAGGCAGATTAGCGATCACGGCTGCGAGAGCTTCGTTCTACCGTAAGTATTTCTCCGATCGGATATGTTTTGTTTTTCGGAGGTTGTTAGAATCGATTTAGATTCTAGTATGTTGTTCTTGGCGGAGTTATGATCGTTTATTATCTGTCAGTTTTGAATTAGAGCGACGTTCGGATTTGTTATGATTTTTGGAAGCCATTTTCGAAAACTTGGATTTTGAGATTGATGGTTGCCTTGTTATTATTGTTTTGGGCATTGATATGAGGTTATATCGTTATTGAACTGCTGTCTGCATTTTTGGTTTGATCAGATTATAGTCGTTATGCCGTCGGTTTGAGTTTTGGATTGTTTATCGGTTCGAATTGTTGAGCCAAGCCTTTGTTTGAGTTGTATGTTAATCTCGAGCCTTTATTACTTCTTGCACAGATTGATTTGAGGCCAGTGGAATTGCGAGATTTCAGCTTTGTTCGACTTGGAGATTGTAGCCGGTATAGTATCGATTTCTTATTATCGATTGAAGTAGTTTGATTGAATCTTGATTGAGGAATCGTTGTTGTTTCCAGGTTTGGAGCATCGAAGTTGTTGAAAAGAGGTATAAGATGACTTAGATTGGAATGGAACGTGTGACTCGAATCCGACTTGATTCGAGTGTTCCGAAGAATCACATACTTGCATGTTATTTGATTATTTGAATTATTTGAGTTATGTTTTGAATTTCATTCATCTTGAACATGAATCCTTGATTTGAGTAGTGGGCAGGACGGCCCTTTTGATGATAGACGTTTTGGGGATTATATTGTGAGTGGCCTGGGTGTAGCCGTTTCACCTAGTGCTAGCATACTCCTTATAGTCGCACCAAAGTCTAGAGGATGGAGATACGTAGCACCACCTCGATCGGGAGAGTCGGTGAGTCGTTTACGTGATCTCGTCCTCGGGATCCCAAAAGCGAAAGCATAAATGTTTTGATTATCCGACTTGATAATCCCAGATTTTAAAGACATGCATTGCATTTATGCATATGAATTGAGTTTTAGACATTCTTGTGGAATTTCATGGTTGTTTTATGAATATCTAGAAGATGATGCATTTCGTTTGAGATGTTTTTATGATATTGCATGTTTGTCTCTTTTACTGGGAATATTATTCTCACCGGATTATCCGGCTGTTGTCTTGTCTTTGTATGTGTGCTTGGCAACAGGTGGGGCAGGACCGAGTCAAAGATCGCATGGCTAGGTGGATGAGTTGATAAAGTGAGGCCTTGTTATTGTAGAAGTCGAATTTGAAATCGAACTTAGATTGTATTCGAACTCGATTTGTATTTTGGATTTTGGAACTTAGAATTGATGCATGTTCTACTATTTCTTGTAATTGAATACTTCGTTGTTGGAAAAGTGTTAGTTGGATCATGTCGGAGCCTTTCTGGGTGTTGGATTGCACTTTTGGAGCCTTATTTTGAGCTAAAACAGCAGGCCATGCGCGCCCGCGCCTGGTGAGGAGTGCCCGCGCGTTCTGCTCCCTTTCTCGGAGGCCCGGGCAGGGCTGTATGCGCGCCCGCGCGTCACCCTGTGTAAAAAAAAAAAAAAAAAAAAACTTTGCTTTTAATCTTAGATCTTGTATGCGTAATTATTGTTTATTCTGAGATTAGAAGATTAGAATCGAGGTCTCACATTAAGTGGTATCAGAGCATAAGATTCTTTGGACTGAATTTAGAAGTGAGCGGGGTAGATCGAGTCCGCATGAATTGATTCTCGCATGTGGTTGAGTTATTTAAATTGATTTATTTAAATACCATGCGAGCATGCTTTGTTGTTGAGAATTACTTGATTTACATGATTGTGTGATTTGAAATATGAAGCATGAATTATTTGAGATATGAACTGTATTTCACCTGTATCCGGAATTTTGAGAGGTTGCAAGGGCACCGAATTGCAGCGATTGAGATATCTTGTGTCCTAACCTTTGATTATCAGATGGGTCCTCGAAGAGTTATTAATAGGAATCCACCGCCAGTTATTCCTACAACTGAGCAAGCTAGTACTGAAACGGTAGAGATGGATGCTTCAGCGATGCCTATGGAAACCTTGCTGAAAAGGTTTCAGTCGTTCAATCCGCCATTGTTGATGGGTTCAGAAAATCCAGTTGACTGTGAGAGTTGGTTGGATGATATCGATCAGTTGTTCGATTCCATCGATTACACAGATGACCGTCGAATCAGGTTAGTCATTCATCAGCTTCGTGGGGTTGCTAAGAGTTTGTGGATCATGACGAAGGAAGCAATGGAGAATAGAGGTACGGAAGTTACTTGGACTCTTTTCAAATCGGAATTTTATAAGCGGTTTTTCCCTATCTCGTATCGCAAAGATAAGGGAGCAGAGTTTGCCAACCTGAGGCAAGGGAATCTGAACATTGAAGAGTACGTGGCTAAGTTTGATAGTCTGTTGCGTTTTGCACCGCTAATTGCCGGAGATGAAGAAGCTAAGGCAGATCAGTTCATCAATGGTTTGAACCCTGACGTCTTCACGTTGGTAAATACCAACAGGCCTAATAACTTTGTGGATGCCATGAATCACGCAAAGGGAGCAGAAGCAGGTTTGTGGAGACAGAGAGGAAATCAGTTTGTGCCTCAGCAGCAGCAAGGACAGTTTCAGGCACAATCTTCTCAATACCAAAACCAACCGTTCCATTACCAGAATCAATCCTTTCAGTTTCAGAACCAACCACCGAGTTCTGAGGGTGGTAGCAGTGGAGGTAACAGGAAGGATTACTATCTCCCGAAGGGAAAGCAGTTTAAGAAGCACGGAACCAGTTCTTCGAGCTCGAGTGGTTCGAGGCAGTATGGATCGGGACAGAGTTCGGGACAGTCAGGCATGTCTTGTGCCAACTGCGGAGGTCGTCACTCCAGTGATCAGTGTAGAGGTATTTTTGGAAGCTGTCATATTTGTAACCAGGGGGGGCATTTTGCGAGAACATGTCCTCAGCGTGTTCCTCAGCAAGCTCAAAGTGGAATTTTCCCGAGACAGACAGCTCAGCCTCAGCAGCAAGCACCTACTGTCCACTCTTTCCAATCTCAGTAACAGAATGTGCAGGAAGGTAATCAGTATGCAAGCCAGCCTCCCAGACAGCAGGCACGAGTTTTTGCTCTGTCTGAGGATCCGTAGACTCAGGCTGCACCCGATAATGACAGATCAGGTAACGTTCGATATTGAGTTTCCTATTCTTATTGGACTGTTAGATACTGGCGAATCTCTTGCCTTCTTATTGAAGAATCTGTATATGTTTAACGCGCCTCTTTTAAATTGTTGAATCGTTCGAATTGATGAATACTCCAGTAGTGTTGTTAACTTCTTATCTTTTTGGAATGAGAATTGTACTGATCTTTCGGAGCTTTTGAGAATCGTATAGCAGATGTTTGTGCCGAGCAGTTGTATGTTTTTCTTCGATGTCTGAATTCTTTTGGATCAAATGGTCTTCTTCGATTGTATGATTTGATGATGGAATTTATGCCGATCAGCGATCTTTTCTTATCGAGATTTTGTAGATGTATTCTTATTAAGTGGAATTGCGCTATAGTCTAGACGTCGAGACAGTTGAAGACGCTCGAGACTCAATGTCTGAATCTGGACTTTGAGCTCGTAGCGATCTTATTGATTTGAAGACCTGTTCTTCTATTTGTCTTATGCGGAAATTCACGTGATCTATTCTAATCTTAAGAGTTGGAGTAATTATTTTAGCAGACGGAACTGATTTGAAAGCAGAGAAGAGGATTAGATTGTATGAGATTTCTTACTGCGAATTTTATCTGAGGAATTGTATGCAGCAACCGATGTTTTGAGCTGTTCTTATTTTATCTACTGTCTGATTTGATTGACCGATTGTTGAAATCTGCTACCGTTTTCCGTACAGAATGACTTTCATTCAAGATTAGAGGATTGAGATCTTGTCAGAGGTCGTCAGATGTCATGTTTGGCCGAAGTCGGTTAGTTTAGACAGAGATCCTTGATGCGCTCATTCTTTCGGCAAGGACTTCGATGAGATTTTGTTGCCTGATTTCAACTTTTTCAGTTCGATATCCTCAAAACGACGGACAGACAGATTAGACGAGTCGAACTTTGGATGTTATGCCTTGAGTTGAAACCAAAGATGATTCGATTGTGATTGAGCTTAGGAGGATTTTCTGTAGAGAAGGAGTCGACTTTCGATTGACAGACTTGAAGGAGTAGTTTGGAGAACAGAGTTCGTGTTGGAACCGTGTCGATTTCGAGGACGAAATCTTTTCTTAGTGGGGGAGAATTGTAACGCCCCGATTTTATCTTAATCGACTTTATTTGAGATAATCGGAGATTCCAGAATTCAAGAGCCGACTTGATTTTGATCAGGGTCCTTTTTGCAAATTTCGGATTTTTCAGGGACTAAAGTGCAAATATTAAGATTGTTAGATATTTAAGCTTGAGTTGACTTACCTTTTCACTTCATCCCCTTCCCCAACACGCCTCCTCCCTCTCTAGACTCCATGGACGTCTCCTTGAGCTCCCAGATTTCACCCCGAGCACGATCCGTCCGTTAGAATTTATTTCTGAAGGCAGATTAGCGATCACGGCTGCGAGAGCTTCGTTCTACCGTAAGTATTTCTCCGATCGGATATGTTTTGTTTTTCGGAGGTTGTTAGAATCGATTTAGATTCTAGTATGTTGTTTTTGGCGGAGTTATGATCGTTTATTATCTGTCAATTTTGAATTAGAGCGACGTTCGGATTTGTTATGATTTTTGGAAGCCATTTTCGAAAACTTGGATTTTGAGATTGATGGGTTGCCTTGTTATTGTTGTTTTGGGCATTGATATGAGGTTTTATCGTTATTGAACTGCTGTCTGCATTTTCGGTTTGATCAGATTATAGCCGTTATGCCGTCGGTTTGAGTTTTGGATTGTTTATCGGTTCGAATTGTTGAGCCAAGCCTTTGTTTGAGTTGTATGTTAATCTCGATCCTTTATTACTTCTTGCACAGATTGATTTGAGGCCAGTGGAATTGCGAGATTTCAGCTTTGTTCGACTTGGAGATTGTAGCCGGTATAGTATCGATTTCTTATTATCGATTGAAGTAGTTTGATTGAATCTTGATTGAGGAATCGTTGTTGTTTCCAGGTTTGGAGCATCGAAGTTGTTGAAAAGAGGTATAAGATGACTTAGATTGGAATGGAACGTGTGACTCGAATCCGAATTGATTCGAGTGTTCCGAAGAATCACATACTTGCATGTTATTTGATTATTTGAATTATTTGAGTTATGTTTTGAATTTCATTCATCTTGAACATGAATCCTTGATTTGAGTAGCGGGCAGGACGGCCCTTTTGATGATAGACATTTTGGGGATTATATTGTGAGTGGCCTGGGTGTAGCCGTTTCACCTAGTGTTAGCATACTCCTTATAGTCGCACCAAAGTCTAGAGGATGGAGATACGTAGCACCACCTCGATCGGGAGAGTCGGTGAGTCGTTTACGTGATCTCGTCCTCGGGATCCCAAAAGCAAAAGCAGAAATGTTTTGATTATCCGACTTGATAATCCCAGATTTTAAAGACATGCATTGCATTTATGCATATGAATTGAGTTTTAGACATTCTTGTGGAATTTCATGGTTGTTTTATGAATATCTAGAAGATGATGCATTTCGTTTGAGATGTTTTTATGATATTGCATGTTTGTCTCTTTTACTGGGAATATTATTCTCACCGGATTATCCGGTTGTTGTCTTGTCTTTGTATGTGTGCTTGGCAACAGGTGGGGCAGGACCGAGTCAAAGATCGCATGGCTAGGTGGATGAGTTGATAAAGTGAGGCCTTGTTATTGTAGAAGTCGAATTTGAAATCGAACTTAGATTGTATTCGAACTCGATTTGTATTTTGGATTTTGGAACTTAGAATTGATGCATGTTCTACTCTTTCTTGTAATTGAATACTTCGTTGTTGGAAAAGTGTTAGTTGGATCATGTCGGAGCCTTTCCGGATGTTGGATTGCACTTTTGGAGCCTTATTTTGAGCTAAAACAGCAGGCCATGCGCCCCCGCGCCTGGTGAGGAGCGCCCGCACGTTCTGCTCCCTTTCTCGGAGGCCCGGGCAGGGCTGTATGCGCGCCCGTGCCTCGGGTGGCGCGCCCGCGCGTCACCCTGTGTAAAAAAAAAAAAAAAACAAAAAAAAAACTTTGCTTTTAATCTTAGATCTTGTATGCGTAATTATTGTTTATTCTGAGATTAGATGATTAGAATCGAGGTCTCACACTTCCTTCCTTATAACCGAGATTACACCTTTGATCGTATAGAAAGATCATACATCCAAGAGATAGTATTATTACATGGTGTACCTGCCAGCATTGTCAGTGACAGGGATCCCAAATTTACTTCTAGATTTTGGGGAAGTTTTCAGAAGTCATTGGGCACGAATATGAGCCTTAGTATTGCCTATCACTCGGAGATGGATGGTCGGTCGGAGAGAACCATTCGCACCCTTGAGGATATGTTGCGAGCATGTATCATGGATTTTGGTCCATCTTGGCAAGACCATTTTCCAATGATTGAATTTGTGTACAACATCTACCACCGCAATATAGGTATGACACCTTTTGAAGCATTGTACAGACGAAGATGTCATACACCCCTATTTTAGGAAGAGGTCGGAGAACGACAAGTGGAAGGACCAAATTTAATCCAGCAAGCTGTGGATATTGTCGATCAGCTCAAGAAGCAAATAAAAACTGCACATGATCGTCAGGCTAGTTACGCTAACACCAAGAGTAGAACTCTAAAATATCAGCCAGGGGAAAAGTTATTTCAGAAAGTTTCCCCGTTTTTGTCTTAGACCAAATATAGACTTGCGTTGCCGCCATATTTGTCTTGTATACATGATGTGTTTCATGTGTCCTTGTTGAGATGGTATATGGCTGATGAGTCTCACATATTGCACCTGTCTGAAGTTCGACTCAGCGAGTAGCTTACTTATGTGGAGAAACTGATTTGCATCCTAGACAGGAAGTCCAAAGTCTTGCGCAACAAAACTATTCCTCTTGTTCTAGTCCAGTGGCAGCACCGAGGCACCGAGGAAGCCACTTGGGACCTAGAAAGTCGCATGCAAACTAAACACCCTGGACTATTCTGAGTTGTAAAATCATGCTTTGTATTTCATTACAATTTCAGTTGGAATTCAGTACTATTTTCAATTAAGATGTTTCTTATTACAGTACCCTGATTTCAAGGACAAAATCTCTTAAGGTGGGGATAATGTAGTAACCCGATTCTGGATTAAACTAATTAACTAACTAAGCATATTTAAAGGGTTAAGACATGATTAATGGGTACTCAATTGGGTTTAAGGAGTTGAAAATCAAAGTCAAAATGATCAGAAATGGTACCAAGGGTTCTTGTGTTGAGACAGTTTGGAAGCTCCGAAGAGTAGTTCAGAACCACCAAACTTGATCAAAAGCCAATGTTGAAGATCGGATGTAACAAGCAGTTCGAAAGCTCCGAACTGCAGAACGGAAGCTTTGATCTCCTTGCAGTCAGACAGGGTATGAAATTAATTGGTGATTGGACTTGACTGAGTTTGGAATCTAAACTGTGTCGGCAGCGGCGAGTTGTCCAATCAGAGACACGCGATCGGTAGTGAAATATCGGACGGACGATTGGAAGTTCCGAATAGCGTTCAAAAGCTCCAAACTAGAGATCGGACGTTTCGATCGTGGTCTATAAATAGGGTCCGAAAGCTTCATTCTCACTTGCCAAATTCCTTAGATCTCTCTCGTTCTTAGCCTATATTTAGTGCCTTATAGGCATTGTCTCGAGCATTGTTCAATAACAAGGCACTACTAGGTTCATAACGAGGCTGTTTCTAGTTTAGGAGCCATCGTCATCAGCGGACAGTCGACGGACGCAGGTGATACTCTGAGTTCTTTAAATACTTTTGGAGTTTCTATTAGCTTAGTTAAGGCTTTTGGAATTGTATAAGTGATATGTTATACATTTGATTATAGGATTCGATACTAGGCTATTCGCCTAGACTTGACCTAGAGAGGTACGTAAGTACTGATACAGATATCCAGGTGAGTAAGCATTATTATGTGTTGCATTTTATCTGCCATGATAAGCATGTATTACTGTTCATATGCCGCATGATAATCTATCACATTGAGCCGTATCTCCTTAGAGATAGCCATTAGTATATAAGGGCCACTGAACCCTAGTTTATGAAATATTGGTGATGCGATCATGGATGGCTCGCATGCTGATAAAGTGACTAAGGATCCGTTGGAGATGCCACGAGGACCGGTTACGAGAGGCCGAGCTCAGAAGTTCAAGGAAGCACTTCAATCCTTGATGTTGAAGTCGCAAGAGGGCGTTGGATTTCTTGATATTCAATTAGGAGGTAGTTATCACCTTATTGAGGTCAAAGGAGGTCAAGAAAGTGATGAAATTGAAGACCTTGTTCGCAGCCCAGGCGTGCCCGCGCCCCAGACTCGCGCGCCTGCGCCCTTATTTTGCGAAGAAAAAGCGCGCCCGCGCCCCTTGATCGCGCGCCCGCGCTTATGGATGCCAAATTGACGAAGAATTGTGCGAGCTCTCGGCGCGCCCGCGCCTTACAATTGGCACGCCCGCGCCTAGCCCTAGCACGCCCGCCCCGATTATTTTACATGCACCGAAGGTGTTTTGTGTGTGTGTTCGGGATTTTTAATATTTTGGCATTATTTTGCTTATTTTAGGTCTTTTATTCCTACTAGGAAACTTTAGGAGATATCTTTGATATCTTTTTGATTTATTTTGCATTATCTTTCAATATTTTGGGTTGTAATATAAATACTACAACATTTATTATTTTAAGAACAATTAAGATTTTTATATTATTGAATTATTCAATACAAAATTCTCTCTAGAATTTTATCAAAGATTTTGCTTTACCTAAAATCAAACTTATCAAAGTTTCATAGCTTTGTGGCGTTTGTCAATCGATTTTCAATTGGGTTGTCAAAGACAGGTTTTTTTGAAGGTCTAATTGAATCTTTGATTGTTTTCTATCGTGAATTCTCTGTTGCTAGTTACAGGTTCAATTAGAGGTGGAGATTCCAAAATTATGTTACTTGTTTCAAAGTCGGGACAAAACCTTTGAATTCTTTTGTTATCGAATTGAGGTGCGATTCATTGAAATCGTGTTGCCTTTCATACAGAAGATTCATATCATTTGGTATCAGAGCAAAGGTTTTGATTCAAGTAAGTCTATCCTTCTTTAATCTATATTCTTTTTTCGTTCTTCGTTCTTCGTTCATCTTTCCTTGTTCTTCGTTCTTCATCTCTCTCATCTCAAATTTCTGTGTCTTTCTTTCAAACTTGTTACCCAAGTCTCGTGTCTTGTGCCACAAGTTATAAATTCAAAAAAAAAAAGAGAAAAATCAAAAAAAAAAAGTCAAAAAAAAAATCGGTAAAAAAAAAAAAAAATTTTGAAGGACCGAGAAAAAAAAAAGCTTCAAAAAAAAAATTATAAGAAGCAAGATAACTTGTGGACAATTTTCGTTCTTGTTCATCCTTAGGTGCAAGTCAAAATTCGAGCATCCACAAATTTCTTCTTCTTGTTTTTGTCAATCTTTGAGAGTCGATCTTCGAGCGTCTAAAAGCTGTGAATTTGAGAGTTTGATTCACTTTTACACAAAGCTAAAGCCTACTTAAATTTTGAGTGGAAAGAAAAAGAGTGTTTGAGTGATTTGTTTGGAGTGAACTGTGAGAACTTGTGTGAGGAATTTTATCACTAACCTTTTCTTGAAGGTACCATGAATCCTAATAAAGATGCTAGTGAAAGTGTGAACCAAGGAATTTCCAAGGTTCAAATGGATGCATTGATGGGGCAGTTTACTAGGGTGATGAGGTCGGAGTTGGAACCTCTTCATGAGCGGATGAGTAGATTGGAGGAGAGTAGTGGTAGTGGAAAAAAAATAAATATAGGAAGGGGAATAATTTTGAAGAAGATGAGGAGAGTTTTGATGAGAATTGGGATGGGGAGAGGAGAGTACATGGGGGTAGACATAGGCAAGAAGCAGTACGGGGAAAATATGCGGAGGGGAGTACGGAGGATGGAAATATTAGTAGCATTAAGATGAAAATTCCAGCGTTTCATGGGAAATCTGACCCAGAGGCGTATTTGGAGTGGGAGAAGCGCGTGGAGTTTGTGTTTGATTGCCATCACTATTCTGATCTTAAGAAAGTGAGGTTGGCAGTGGTTGAGTTTGTAGACTATGCGTTAATCTGGTGGGATCAATTAGTGACCACTAGAAGAAGGTGTGGGGAGCCGCCTATTGAGACGTGGGAGGAGATGAAGCGTGTCATGAAGAAGCGGTTTGTGCCTAACTATTATTATCGTGACATGTACAGGAGGTTACAAACTCTGAAGCAAGGTCCAAGGAGTGTGGAGGATTACTACAAGGAGTTGGAAACCACGATGATCCGGACCAACATTGAGGAGGATAATGAGGCTACAATGGCCAGATTTTTGTGTGGATTGAATAGAGAAATCCAAGATCAAGTGGAGCTTTGCCATTGTTTTGATTTGGATGAGATGGTGCAGACGGCCATGAAGGTGGAGCAGCAGCTCAAGAGGAGAGGAGCTGGTCGACTTCCTACAGGTGGAGGATCATCGACTTCTTGGCGTCCAAACGTTGCAAAACGGGAGGACAACAAGCCGGTGTCCAAACCAAAATTTGACACCAAATTGGAGGCACCAAAACAAGTGAGTAAAGGTACACCTGAAACTACTAATACTCGTTCTAGGGATATTAAATGTTTTAGATGTCAAGGACTTGGTCATATTGCTAGTCAGTGTCCTAATAAAAAAATTATGATTATGAATGCTGGTGGTGAGATTGAGTCGGAGAGTGAGGAAGAAAATTTTGATAATATGCCTGCGTTGGAGGATCCTGATGAGGAGGGATATGATGCGGTGATTGGAGAATTTTTAGTGACTAGGAGAGTGTTGAATGTGCAACAAAAGGAGGAGAAAGAGACTCAAATGGGAAATTTATTCCATACTAGATGCTTTGTAAATAACAAAGTATGTAGTGTTATTATTGATAGTGGGAGTAGCACTAATGTGGCGAGTTATGAGCTGGTGGAAAAGTTGAGTTTGCCTGTTATAAAGCATCCTCAACCTTATAAATTGCAGTGGTTTAATGATAGTTCTGAAGTGAGAGTAACTAGGCGAGTTGTGGTACCTTTCTCAATTGGTAAGTATGTAGATGAAGTGTTATGTGATGTGGTGCCTATGCAAGCTTGTCATATTTTGTTGGGTAGGCCGTGGCAATTCGATAGGAAGGTGATACATGACGGTTTTAAAAATCGTTATTCTTTTACCTTGAAAAAGGAGCCTATTGTATTGTTACCGATGTCTCCAAAGCAAGTGTTGGAGGACCATTTGAAAAATAAAAAGAAAGAAGAGGCCGGAAAAAAGAGTGAACAAAAAAGTGAGATGGCCTTAGAAAAAAAAATGAGAAAAAAAAAGATGAAAAAAAAATTGAAAGAAAAGAGGCCGATAAAAAAATATACATGCCCAAAAGAGTGAGTTGCGAGAGATTTTACATGAGCATACTCCACTTGTGTTGATTTTCTATAAGGCGTTTCTCCTTAACACAAGTGATATAGCCGAAAATCTTCCGAGCAATGTTGTTTCTCTTTTGCAGGAATTTAAAGATTTATTTCCGGAGGATTTGCCTCAAGGATTACCACCTTTGAGGGGAATTGAGCATCAAATTGATTTTGTGCCCGAAAGTGCATTGCCGAATCGTCCAGCCTATAGGAGTAATCCGGAGGAAACAAAAGAGCTACAAAGGCAGGTAAGTGAACTTCTTGATAAGGGGTTTGTACGTGAGTCTATGTCTCTTTGTGTTGTACCTGTTTTGTTAGTGCCTAAGAAAGACGGTTCATGGAGAATGTGTGTTGATTGTAGAGCCATTAACAATATTACCATCAAGTATAGGCATCCCATTCCTAGACTAGATGATATGTTGGATGAATTGCATGGTTCTAGCATATTTAGTAAAATTGATTTGAAAAGTGGTTATCATCAAATTAGGATGAGAGAAGGCGATGAGTGGAAAACTGCTTTTAAAACCAAGTATGGCTTGTATGAGTGGTTAGTTATGCCCTTTGGATTAACTAATGCACCTATCACTTTTATGAGATTAATGAATCATGTCTTGCGTGCTTATATTGGAAAATTTGTTGTGGTATACTTTGATGATATCTTGGTGTATAGCAAAAATTTGAATGAGCATGTTGAACACTTGAGAATTGTGCTAATCACACTAAAGGCTGAAAATTTGTATGCTAATTTGAAAAAGTGTGTGTTTTGTATAAAAGAACTTGTATTTCTTGGTTTTGTTGTGAGTGCTCAAGGAGTCAAGGTTGATGAGGAAAAGGTAAGTGCAATTCGAGATTGGCCAACGCCTACTTCTATTGGTCAATTTCGAAGTTTTCATGGTCTTGCAAGTTTCTATAGGAGATTTGTGAAAGATTTCAGCGCTTTGGCGGCACCTATGACTGCGGTGATCAAGAAGAACGTTCCATTCCACCGGGGCGAGGAGTAAGAGAAGTCTTTTGATATTATTAAGCAAAAATTAATTAATGCTCCTTTACTTGTTTTACCTGATTTTTCTAATACCATTGAAATTGAATGTGATGCATCAGGTATAGGGATTGGAGGCGTCTTGATGCAAGGTGGGCGACCAGTTGCATACTTCACTGAAAAGCTAAGTGGAGCCGCATTGAATTATCCTTCCTACGACAAGGAATTCTATGCCTTGGTTCGTGTGCTTGAGACTTGGCAGCACTATTTGAGGCCAAAAGAATTTGTGATTCATACGGATCATGAGTCTTTGAAGCATCTCAAAGGACAACAAAAGCTGAACAAGAGACATGCCAAGTTGGTGGCGTTTGAAGAAACTTTTCCCTACGTTATCAAGTATAAGTAAGGGAAGGAAAATGTGGTAGCGGATGGTCTATCACGAAGGTATGTACTTTTATCTACTCTAGATTCTAAATTCTTAGGATTTGAGTATGTGAAAGAGTTATATCCTAGTGATCTTGATTTTGGTGAGATGTACGCGTCATGTTTGCATGGTCCAAAAGATAAATTCTTCATACATGATGGGTATTTGTTTAAGGAGGATAAGTTGTGTGTTCCTAAGTCATCTATTCGTGAATTACTTGTTAAGGAATCACATGGGGGTGGTTTAATGGGGCATTTTGGAGTGGCTAAAACTTATGGAGTTTTGCATGAACATTTTTATTGGCCACATATGAAGCATAATGTTGAGAGAATTTGCGAAAGATGTGTGACTTGTAGGAAAGCGAAGTCTAGACAACAACCACATGGTTTGTATACTCCACTTCCTGTTCCTAGTGAACCGTGGGTAGATATCTCTATGGACTTTGTTTTAGGACTACCAAGGTGTAAGAAGGGGAGGGATTCAATTTTTGTAGTAGTTGATAGATTTTCTAAAATGGCTCATTTTATTGCGTGTCATAAATCTGATGATGCATCTCATGTTGCGGACTTGTTCTTTAATGAAATTGTTAGATTGCATGGCATGCCTTGGAGTATTGTGTCTGATAGAGATACTCGTTTCTTGAGCTACTTTTGGAAAACGTTATGGTGCAAACTTGGTACTAAATTACTGTTTTCGACTACATGTCATCTCCAAACGGATGGTCAAACTGAAGTTGTTAATAGAACGTTAGGAACTTTGTTGCCTACTATAATTAAAAAGAATTTGAAGAATTGGGAGGAATGTTTGCCATTTGTTGAGTTTGCATATAATCGTAGTGTGCATTCTACTACAAATTTTTCACCTTTTGAAATTGTGTATGGTTTTAATCCTTTAACCTTGTTGGATTTGATGTCTTTACCTATGAGTGAAAGGGTTAACATGGATGGTAAGAAAAAGGCGGAATTTGTGAGAAATTTACATGAAAAAGTGAAGGCGGACATTGAGAAAAAGAATTTGCAGTATACAAAGCAAGCAAATAAGGGAAAGAAGAGAGTTGTGTTTGAACCAGGAGATTGGGTGTGGTTGCATTTGAGGAAAGAGAAGTTTCCTGAAAAACGGCGCTCCAAGCTTCTACCTAGAGGTGATGGACCGTTTCAAGTATTAGAGCGCATCAACGACAACGCCTACAAATTAGATTTGCCAGGTGAGTATAATGTTAGTGCTACTTTCAATGTTTTTAACTTATCTCCGTTTGATGTAGGTGATGAACAAGATTTGAGGACAAATCCTTTTCAAGAAGGGGAGGATGATGCGATCATGGATGGCTCGCATGCTGATAAAGTGACTAAGGATCCGTTGGAGATGCCACGAGGACCGGTTACGAGAGACCGAGCTCAGAAGTTCAAGGAAACACTTCAATCCTTGATGTTGAAGTCGCAAGAGGGCGTTGGATTTCTTGATATTCAATTCGGAGGTAGTTATCACCTTATTGAGGTCAAAGGAGGTCAAGAAAGTAAAGAAATTTAAGACCTTGTTCGCAGCGCAGGCGCGCCCGCGCCTCTTGATCGCGCGCCCGCGCTTACGGATGCCAAATTGACGAAGAATTGTGCGAGCTCTCGGCGCGCCCGCGCCTTACAATTTCCGCGCCCGCGCCTAGCCCTAGCGCGCCCGCCCCGATTATTTTACATGTACCAAAGGTGTTTTGTGTGTGTGTTAGGAATTTTTAATATTTTGGCATTATTTTGCTTATTTTAGGTCTTTTATTCCTACTAGGAAACTTTAGGAGATATCTTTGATATCTTTTTGATTTATTTTGCATTATCTTTCAATATTTTTGGTTGTAATATAAATACTACAACATTCATTATTTTAAGAACAATTAAGATTTTCAGATTACTGAATTATTCAATACAAAATTCTCTCTAGAATTTTATCAAAGCTTTTGCTTTACCCAAAATCAAACTTATCAAAGTTTCATAGCTTTGTGGCGTTTGTCAATCGATTTTCAATTGGGTTGTCAAAGACAGGCTCCTTTGAAGGTCTAATTGAATCTTTGATTGTTTTCTATCATGAATTCTCTGTTGCTAGTTACAGGTTCAACTAGAGGTGGAGATTCCAAAATTCTGTTACTTGTTTCAAAGTTGGGACAAAACCTTTGAATTCTTTTGTTATCGAATTGAGGTGCGATTCATTGAAATCTTGTTGCCTTTCATACAGAAGATTCATATCAATTGGACATCATGAGTCACATGATCGACGAGCATGGAGGGCTGTGATGTTTCAAGGATATTTCCCAATCTACGTCCAATTTTTTTCCTAGTAGTCCAGAGGGGTATTTTCGAGTGACAATAGATGTTTTGGCACCATCATTTTGAGCATGAGTTTTCTCGTCGATCCAGCCACCCGTCCAAGTCATTTTTCATTCACATATAAGTTTTTATAGTCGTATATATTGTATTGGGTATTAGCGCTCATGTCCTTGTTTGCTGTGACTCCCCATTCTGTAGGGAAAATCTTAGGTTGGATGACAAATGCAGGAGTGAGCCCCGAGGTGAGGAGCATCGACGTTGAGATATTTGATTATTAGATTTTATTGATTTACATTGTTATTTGATTTGGTTGTAACATAAACAGTATTTTATCCTGTTGTTTTAGATTGGGATTTATGTTTTCTGATGTATAACCTGATTACTGCCATTAAGATTTCATTTCATGCACATGAATTTCATAATAGGTGATTCCGGTATGATTCTCTACGCAGACAATAATGAAATCTAGGGTTTGAAGTTCTATTCCAACAATAATTGATCCTCAAGTGCTCTCCTGAGACATAAGACAATTCTAAAATTTTATATAAACATTTTTGATAAATCCCAATAACTAAGGAATTCTGAATGTCAACATTGTAGTATCCCGAATCCTAATTAAGCTAATATACTTCCAAAACATGATTAAGAGATTCTCATTTGGGTTTAAGGAGTTGAAAATCGGATTTAGAATGACCAATAATGGTTCCGAGGGTTTCTAATGTTGGACAGTTCTAAAGCTCCGAAGAGCAGTTCAAAAGCAAAAGTTAGTGATCGGAAATATCGAGCGGTTTGGAAGCACCGAACAGCAGATCGAAATCTCCGATATCGGGTCAAGCAGATAGGGGCATGGGTTTTGATTGGATAATTAGACTTGAAAGAGTTCGGAAGGTCCGAACTGTGTCGACAGTAATGTGTTTTCCAATCATAGAAACACATTCGGTATAGGGAGTTCGGAAGGATGATCGAAAGTTTCGATGTGCATTCGGAAGCTCCGAACTAGGGATCGGACGTTCCGATCGAGGTCTACATATAGGGGTCATAACCTCACTTTCTTCACACATTTCTCAGAATTATCTCTCGTTCCTAGCTAGTTTCAAAGGTTTTTGAGCATCGTATTCGAGGGCTGGAGGTGACGAAGCGCTACCGGGATCATAGAAGTGTTGTGCCTTGAGTTTAGGGAAGTTGTCATCAAAGGGATGAATACAGACGTAGGTATATCGCTAGATTTTGATTAGATTCAGTGAGTAGCTATTATTCTAGTTAAGTCTTTTAGTAGACGTTTAGTGATACGATGATTGTTTGCTTATAAGCTTGGACTAGAGAGCCAGTATCACTAGGTTTCTTATTCTGAGATACGGACGTACTATCCGAGATACCCTGGTTGAGTATGCATGTTCTATGTTTGCATGATTTATGTGTATTTTTATGTCACGATTATTATGTTGCATGCATTATCATGTTGAGCCTACACATTGATATTACCGGTAGAGGGTTCGCTCAGTCTCGAAGTTTTGTAGATGGATTCCATGGATTTGAATCCAGACATTCAACTTATTTCTTATGGTATGAGAGTAACTCCTGATGAAACGGCATAGTGTGCTACATACCATGACATCATTTTTTGAGCAAGAGTGTATAACTTGATAGGTTTACGATACCCGTTCATTTACGTTTAGCATTCATAGAATGTGTATAATCATATTTCATACTGAGAATTTTTATCTCACGTCCTTGGTTTTTGTTCAAGCCGTTAATTTCCTTCTAAAAGGTAGTGTCAGCAAGTGCTGGAGGTCCACTTCAGCGCCATTAATATTCGAGCGAGGCGCATCTACTTGGACCGATTCCGTGAGGCGTTTAGGAAGCTGTATTTCCCTCCAGCGCTTTGCGGGGAGCATTCGGTTAATTCGGTCAAAAACCGAACCGAATTATTTTTAGGCTAATCAATTCGAACCGAATTTATGCTAAATTCGAATTAAAATCGGTTAATTCGGTCGGTCACCGAATTAACCGATTTTTTAAAAAATAAATTAAAATATATATAAATATAATTAATGATTGAAATAAGATATTTTTATCATAATAAAACACATTAAGATTTTAAAAAAATAAAATAACAAAAATTAAGAATAATATTAAATATAAACACATTAAAAAATATTTTAAATTATATGTAAAGCCTAATAAAAAAAATTCAAAATTTATTTTTTTATAATTCGGTTAACCGAATTTTTTTGGACGAAAACCGATAACCGAACTAAATTAACCGATTTAACATATATTTCCTAACACTTAAACTGAATTCCTGAATTCTTTCGGTTCGATCGGTTAATTCGGTTTAACCGAAATAATGTTCACCCCTACTAGCGCTCCGTCAGGTGAAGAAGAACAAGCTGATGAACTTGAGGCAGGGCAATATGACAATAAACGAATATCAGCAGAAGTTCATTGAGTTGTTACCATATTGCCCATACGTTGCCAATAGCTCCGATACCAACTATGACCACCTTATGCAAGGCCTTAATCCAAAGATCCATGACCGTGTGGCTATCTGTGATGATCTGAAGTTGTATGAGGTGCTGGTTAACCGTTGTCGATAGGCAGAGGACAATATCAAGCACAACATGAACTTATCTTCTTTCCAACAAGGTAACTCTTTGGGTCTCTAAGCCCAATCGTTCTAGAATCCCAGTGCATCTTCTTCTTCAGGTTCAAGATCTATTTAAGGTTTTTTCTACTTTGGGAAGAATAAAGGTCAGTGCGAGAAGTGTGAATGACGGCATCCTACCGACAAATGCCGTGGAGCAGGTGGTGCTTGTTTTCGTTGTGGCCAGATGGGTCACATGAAGAGAGACTGCCCATAGAAGAGTGGAGTATCAACATCCTGCTTGGGTTCTCAAGCATCAGTTCATTAGAGGTCATTAGAACAGTCAGTTGGGAGCACTAACTAGAGGCCACGTATTCCCAGACAAGTTTTTGCGCAGAGCTAAGATCAAGTTCAGAATGAGAATGAGAAAGTTATCGCAGGTACATTTATTTTGTGCGGAATTCCTGCTTTAGTTCTCATAGACACTAGTGCATCGTATTCCTTTGTTTTGGCATGTTTTTTTAAGCGCCATGGACTGTCGTACATATCTCTAGACATATTACTTTCTGTATCTACCCTGGTAGGTCATTAGGCTTTGGCCTAGCGTCTAGTCTTGGGTTGTTCATTAGAGCTTGAGGCTCCGAGTTATCAGCAAATCTTATCATTCTAGCGATGGAGGATTTTAAATTTATTTTGGGTATCGACATTTTGACCTCTTATTGAGAGACTATGGATTGTTATCAAAATGTTGTTCAGTTTCGTCCAGTTAAGGGCGATAGTTTGTTTCTCTATGGTGAGGGAGTGCGACCCCTTATGCCTCTGGTATCAGCTCTGAAGGCTTGTCAGGCTTTGGAGATGGGCAGGACAGACTACCTTATCTATGTGATTGATACGTTCACAGGGAGCAGGGCTGTTGAGGAGTTACCAGTAGTCTGTGAGTACCCAGATGTTTTTCTGGATGAGATTTCAAGGTTTCCTCCATTTCTAGAAGTCGAGTTCGAGATCGAGCTTGTGCCAAGGACGACACCGATTTCTCGTGCACCTTATCGTCTTGTACCCGCAGATATGAGGGAGTTGTAGCAGCAATTGTAGGATTTGTTGGAAAAAGGATATATCCAACCAAGCGTTTCACCTTGGGGAGCGCCAGCTCTTTTTGTCAAGAAGAAGGATAGTTCCATGCGTCTCTATATCGATTGTAGATAGTTGAACAAAGCGAAAGTTAAGAACAAATATCTTTTTCCGCGCATTGATGATTTTTTCGACCAAATTCAGGGTACATCCTTGTATTCCAAGATTGACTTGAGGTCAGGGTATCATCAATTGCGTCTTTGAGATGCAGATGTTTTGAAAACAGCTTTTTGTACCAGGTATGGTCAATACGAGTGTAGTAATGCCTTTGGGACTAACAAATGCACCTGTAGTGCTCATTGACTCGATGAACAGAGTTTTCCGCAATTATCTGGATAAGTTTGTCATGGTTTTTATTGACGACATTTTGGTCTGCTATCATAGTACTGACGAGCATGCATAACATTTGAGGCTTGTACTGCAAATTCTCTATGAGAATAAGTTATATGCCAAGTTCAGTAAGTGCGAGTTCTAGATTGACCGAGTGGTATTCCTTGGTCATGTCATTTCTCAAGAAGGCATATCCGTGGACCAGATTAAGATTGAAGCTATATTGAATTGGTTGCATCCTACGACTGCTTCAGAGATTCGTAGTTTCTTGGGTTTACCAGGTTATTACCGATGATTCATCGAGAATTTCTTAGAAATTACTAGACCGCTAATGTAGCTGATAAGGAAGGATATTCCTTTTTTTGGTCGAGCGAGTGTGAGCAGAGCTTCGACGATTTGAGAAGTCGATCGACTACCGTGCCTGTTCTTTCATTACCATCTGGACCCGGAGTCTATGTGGTTTTCATTGATGCATCTCTTCAAGGGTTGAGCTGTGTGTTGACACATAATTGGAATGTGATTTCCTATGCTTCTAGAAAGTTTAAAACTCATGAAGGGAAATACCCAGTGATTTAGAGCTTGCAGCGATCGTATTTGCACTGAAGATTTGACCCCATTATCTATATGGCGAGCGGTTCGAGATCTTTTCGGACCACAAGAGTTTGAATTATTTGTTCACTCAGACGGAGTTGAACATGTGGCAGCATCGTTGGATGGATATTCTTAAAGACTATGATTTCGAGATTAAGTACCATCCAGGTTCTGCAAATCCAGTAGCAGACGCACTTAGCCGTAAGGTGAGTGTTAGTGCTCTCTGCACTACTGCAGTGGCTAGTACAGTTTAGGAGTGTTGTTATTTAGACTTAATGTTCTGACACAAGAAAGGACGGCAGGGGATTGGTTACGCTTAGACGTGTCGCGCCCAAATTAACCCAACTCAGATTAAACAATGAAAAATGTAGTAGTGCGAGTAGGGATCGTTTCCACGAGGAAAAGTAAATTTAATGTGTTCTAAATAAACAAAAAGGGGGGTTTTGAGATTTGAGATTAACTACTGAAAATTTTAAGCAATTAAAATTAAAATTATCACTATCATGCAAGAATGAAAATTCAACTAGAGAAATCAATAAGAGACGAGACTTGGTATCAGTCGACTACACCCTTGATATGCATTCATTCAATCATCGATTCCCTAAAAATAATTAATCCTATTAAATATTCATCATTGAAAATCAAATTCATGTTTCACCTAAATTTTAGCTAATTAGAAAACAGCATTCTAAATTAACCCTTACCAATAAATTAACCCGGATTCCAGCGATCTAGATTTAAATTTACGGTAGCATTCAAATTAGTAAAACTGACGAACCTAGAAAAACACAAACACCAGCGGTTTTATTTAACCTAGTCAATAATTGACCCTACAATTTAATAAGTTCAACATCAGAAAATATCAAACGTAGTTGCTTCACAAATTAGTTAATTCAAACAATTACGGATTTGAATTCTAATTTAGCTATAGTTGGTATAGAAAAATCCTAAGATGGCCAATCCTAAAATCTCGGACACAAACATGAAATAAAACAGATCAAAAATTGTTACTTAATAAGAATTAAACACTGAAAATCAGCTTGACCATTGGATTGTGGATGGTAAAGCAAGCTCCAGTCCTTTCTTGTCGTATTCACGGTCTTTTCTAGGATGGATTTAATTTCTTTGTTCGATACCTCAGCTTGACCGTTGGATTGTGGATGGTATGCAGTGGAGATCCTATGCGTCACATGGTACTTTTTAAGCAAACTAGCCACAGCTCGGTTACAAAAGTGTGTGCCTCTATCGCTGATGATAGCTCGTGGAATCCCAAACCTAGATAAAAGGTTGTGCTTGATAAACTCTGCAACAACTTTAGAATCGTCAGTATGGGTGACCTTTGCTTCCGCCCATTTTGAGACATAGTCCACAACAAGCAATATATATATATATATATATATATACCCATATGAACTAGGAAAAGACCCCATGAAGTTGATGCCCCAAACATCAAAGATTTCACAAACTAAAATAGGTTGCTGGGGCATCTCCTTACGTTGAGAGATATTACCTATATTTTGGCATTGAGTGCACGACTTACAGAACATCTAAGCGTCTCGAAATAAGGATGGCCAAAAAAATCCGCAATCTAACACTTTTCTTGCTTTCCTTTTCGCTCCAAAATGGCCACCACATGCATAAGAATGACAACACGTAAGGATAGGGATTACCTCGCTGGCGAGTACACATCGACGTATAATTTGATCAGCGCAGTGTTTTCACAAGTATGGATCATCCCATACATAATACTTTGCATCGCTCCGCACTTTGTCCCTTTCCGCCTTAGAAAATTCAGAAGGAAACCCTTTAGTCACTAAATAATTAACAATATTTGCGTACGAGGGTAATTCTGCGCTTGCGGAAAATAATTGCTCATTGGGAAATTCTTCTCGCAAATTCAGCTCCTCATCAACATGAACTAGGCGACTCAAGTGGTTAGAAACTCGATTCTCGGTCCCTCTTTTGTCCTTAATTTTCACATCAAATTTGCTCAAAAGTAGTATCCATCGTATCAGCCTTGGTTTTGCCTCCTTCTTTGCCATCAGAAAACGAAGAGATGCATGATCAGAGTAAACAATAACCTTAGCACCAAGAAAATAAGAGAAAAATTTTTCTAATGCAAAAACAACAGCTAAAAACTCCTTTTTAGTGGTGGAGTAGTTCCGTTGGGCATCGTTCAGGATACGCGAAGCGTAATAAATAGCATGCGATGCTTTTCCAACTTTTTGGCCTAAAACTGCACCAACTGCATAGTCACTGGCATCACACATGATCTCGAATGGGTTGCTCCAATCCGGTGGTTGGATTATTGGTGCAGATGTCAATGATTCTTTGAGTTTGTCAAAAGATGTTTTGCATGGTTCATCAAACTCAAACGGGACATCTTTTTGCAACAATTTGCACATGGGGGATGCGATCTTGGCGAAGTCCTGAATGTACCTTCTGTAGAAACCTGCATAGCCAAGAAAAGAACGCACTTCCCGCACACATGTGGGATAAGGGAGAGACTGAATAATATAAATTTTAGCCTTATCTACCTCTAATCCCATAGATGAAACGACATGTCCCAATACAACACCTTGCCCAACCATAAAGTGACATTTTTCAGAATTTATGACTAAGTTGGTTTCGACACACCTCTTAAGGACAAGCGCAAGGTTAGACAGATAGTTTTCAAATGAATCACCATAGACAGTGAAATCATCCATAAAAACTTATAAGATATGCTAAATGAAATCTGAGAAAATATTAATCATACACCGTTGAAAAGTGGCCGGTGAATTTCAAAGTCCAAAGGGCATCCGTCGATATGCGAAGGTACCAAACAGGCAAGTTAATGTCTTCTTCTCCTGATCCTCTAGCGCAATAGCAATCTGAAAATAACCAGAATACCCATCAAGAAAACAATAATAAGGGTGACATGATAAATGTTCAATCATTTGATCAATAAAGGGTAAAGGAAAGTGGTCCTTTTGTGTTCCGGCATTCAGCTTCCTATAATCAATACAAACCCTCCACCCATTTTGAATACGGGAGGGAACCATCTCTTTATCTTTATTTTTCACCATAGTAATTCCGGTTTTCTTGGGTACCACTTGGACCGGACTGACCCACTGACTGTCAGAAATTGGGTAGATGACCCCAACTTCAAGTAGTTTTAGAATTTCAGCTTTGACCACCTCCATCATGGGTGGGTTCAACTTCCTTTGTGGCTGACGTGAGGGACTCCCTCCTTCCTCCATCAAAATTTTGTGCATGCATGTAGAAGGGATAATTTCCTTGATGTTTGCTATGGTCCATCCAATAGCAGTCTTGTGCTCTTGCAATACTTTGACTAACTGTTCCTCTTGATCGGGTTCCAAACTATTTGAGATGATGACTGGTAATGTTTCTCCTTCTCCAAGGAAAACACACTTAAGATGGTTTGGAAGCATCTTTAGTTCGACCACTGGTGCCTGTAAAACAGATGGAAGGCGCCTAGTGTTAGAGATTGGTAGAGATAAATAAAATACATTACATGACTGAGGTAGCTCATAAGCATTGTTCAGAATTCGCTCAATCTCTTTTACTTCTTCACTGATTTCAATTCCATCATCCTGCTGAATGGGTGCAACGAGAGCCACCTCTAGATCATCTTTTCCTGCATACTCACAATAATCTTGGGCCAAGTAATCCACAATATCAATAGAAAATACGCAATCATCATTGTCAGGAAATTTCATGGCATCATAAATATTATATTTCACAACCTCGTCATCAAATTCCATAGTGAGTATGCCACTGTGAACATCAATTTTAGTCATGGAAGTTTTCAAGAATGGTTTTTCTAACAAAATAGGACTATTATGATCACCGTTTTCCATGTCTAGCACATAAAAATCTGCAAGAAATACCAAGTCATTCACTTGTACTAACACATCTTCCACTATTCCCCTAGGGTATGCATTAGACCTATCAGTTAATTGAATAACAATCCCAGTTTTGTTCAATGGACCAAGTTTCAAGGATGCATAGATAGAATATGGCATAACATTGATTGATGCTCCTAGATCTAACATAGCCTTATCAAGTCTAACATTCCCTATAGTACATGGGATCGAAAACATACCTAGATTCTTGCATTTTGCGGGCAATTTTCGTTGGATCATAGCAGATACGTTCTCACCAAGTTCCACTTCTTGAAAACCCTTCAATGTCTATTTCCTCTTTGTTGTGCACAGTTCTTTCAAGAACTTCGCGTATCGAGGTACCTGCTTAATAGCATCTAACAACGGAATATTCACCTCACATCTACGAAAAGTCTCATAAAGATCCTTTATCCCTTCATCTTTTCTAGATTCCTTAAGTGCTAAGGGAAAAGGGGCAACATGCTTATATTCAGAAAGTGGAGGAAACTTACCTCTTGGCGCTTCTTCCTTGGATGCTTCTCCATCAGTCGCCTTCGGTTCTTCTTGTGGCTTCTCCTTGGGTGAAGCCTCCACTTCTTTCTCCTTGATCTGCAACTCCTTCCCATTCCTTAGAGTGATTGCACTTGCGTTTTCTCTTGGGTTTGGAATTTTTTGAGATGGTAAAGCATTGGAATTCTGTGCTTCTAACTTATTGATGGCGGTGGCGAGCTGTCCCATCTGGGTATTCAAGTTTTGGATACTTGCTCTTGTTTCCTGTTGAAAAGCTAAAGTATTAGTAGCAAGATCCTTAACAATATTTTCAAGAAACTTACCTGGTGTTGGTATCTGAGGTTGCTGCTGTTGTTGAGGGTACGGTGGCCTATAAGCTTGATTGTGCGGTGGTGCTTGAGGCCCCGATTGATTTGCTTGAGGGTTCCCATATCTCAGATTTGGATGATCCTTCCAACCAGGATTGTATGTGTTGGAATAGGAATCATATTTCCGCTGTGGTGGTCCAGGAAATCCTCCAGTAGCATTGACCTGTTCAACTGATTCTTCTTGAAGTGTGGGACACATATTAGTAGCATGTCCCACAGCAGCACAAATCCCACATGCTTTTGCAGTCTGTCCATTCCCTATAGCCATCTGACGCACAAGAGATGTCAATTCAATTAATTATTGTTCATGGGAAGAAACATTTACCTCGGTGTTCTTCTTTTGTACATGCTCATTCCTGATGGTGCCAAATTGTTGAGAATTGGCATCCATATTCTCAATTAAGTTCCTCGCTTGTACCGATTTTTTATCCATGAAACACCTCCACTTGCCGCATCTAGCATACTCCAGACATGAGGCAACAAAACTTCATAGCATAATTGAATTAACTGATTTTCACTTATCTGGTGTTGCGGACAGCTAGCACAAAGCTTCTTGAACCGCTCCCAATATTCATGCAGTGATTCCCCCGAGCATTGTTTGATTCCATAGATTTCTTTTCGGATGTTCGCAGCTCTAGAGGCTGGGAAATACTTTTCCAGAAAGATTCATTTCATCTCCGTCCAAGTTGTGATAGAGCCAGAGGGCAAGTAATATAGCCAATACATACCAGCACTCTTCAAAGAGAAAGGAAAGGCCCTCAGCTGAATCTGCTCCTCTGTCACTCCATGGGGTTTCATACTCATGCAAACCACGTGGAACTCCATTCAGTGTTTATTCGGGTCCTCACCTACAAGACCATGAAAAGAAGGTAATAAGTTAATTAATCCAGACTTAAGCTCAAAAGTAGCATTATTTTCTAAAGTAAGAAAAGTAATTCATAAAGGTTGTTGATTGGGGTCAGGGGTGCCCAATTGTCTAAGACTCAGGTTCGCATTAGCAGCCATCTCTTCTTCTGGAAAAGCAGCTCGAGTAGCTGCCTCTTGTTGTTGTCTATGAAGTTCTCTCCTTCGCCTGCGCAAAGTTCTTTCAATCTTCGGGTCGTAGAGAAAGTCTTCTTCAGCAAAATCACCTGAAAGCATGAACAAGAGAGAACTAGAAACAAAGAAAAAAGAAGAGAGTGAGTTTAAACAAAATAAAAAAAAAGATGTAGAACACAATAATTTAAACACCGTCCCCCGGCAACGGCGCCAAAATTTGATTACGCTTAGTCATGTCACGCCCAAATTAACCCAACTCAGATTAAACAATGAAAAATGTAGTAGTGCGAGTAGGGATCATTTTCACGATGAAAGGTAAATTTAATGTGTTCTAAATAAATAAAAAGGGGGGTTTTGAGATTTGAGATTAACTACTGAAAATTTTAAGCAATTAAAATTAAAATTATCACTATCATGAAAGAATGAAAATTCAACTAGAGAAATTAATAAGAGACGAGACTTGGTATCCGTCGATTAAACCCTTGATATTCATTCATTCAATCATCGATTCCCTAAAAATAATTAATCCTATTTAATATTCGTCATTGAAAATCAAATTCCTGTTTCACTTAAATTTTAGCTAATTAGAAAACAACATTCTAAATTAATCCTTACCAATAAATTAACCCGGATTCCAGCGATCTAGATTTAAATTTATGGTAGCATTCAAACTAGTAAAACTGACGAACCTAGAAAGCACAAACACCAGCGGTTGTATTTAGCCTAGTCAATAATTGACCCTACAATTTAAAAAGTTCAACAGCAGAAAATATCAAACGTAGTTGCTTCGCAAATTAGTTAATTCAAACAATTACGGATTTGAATTCTAATTTAGCTATAGTTTGTATAGCAAAATCCTAAGATGGCCAATCCTAAAATCTCGGACACAAACATGAAATAAAACAGATCAAAAATTGATACTTAATAAGAATTAAACACTAAAAATCAAATCTCATGAATACATTATATCAAGGTTTCGTCTCCCTCAACCAAGTATAAAATTTTAGCTACAATGATTCATCAAAAACTCAAGAAAAATTCAAAAGAAGAGAAGAAAACTTGAGAGAGAGATGAAAAATAAAACCTAGCCGTCAAGAGAGAATGTCCAAGTCTGATAATTATCCCTCAAAAACGGAATTAAAAGCCTAATAAAGCCTAGAGTCCTTCTCTCAAAAAAAAAAAACCTAGAGTCCAAAATAAAAGAGTTTCCAAAATTACAAAATGGAACAGACTTGCGCGCTCGAGCACATGAGTACGTCCGCTCAAGCGCACTAAAATATTCAATCTCACTGTCTTGAAATTCCTTGGCCGCGCGCTATCGCGTGAATTCATCCGCTCAAGTGCGCTAAAAATTGTTATCCCACTGCCTTGTTTCTCCAGATGCTGCGCTCGATCCTATGAGTTCGTGGGATCGAGCGCATGAAATTTTACCAAAATTCTGCTTTCTTTCTTCAAACTTGATATCTCCTACACATTAAACCCGAGAGCATGTTATGAAGCTAAATGCATGCAAAAGACAAAACTAAGATAAAACATGAACAAAAGCAAATAAATGCATGCAAACTACTAACAAAATAACATCAAAATATGCAAAAAAAATACGACTATCGGATCCAAGTATTTTCAGTACTAGATGAGCCATCATTGTTTGACCGCATCCGAAAAATGCATATTTTTTATCCGAATATGGAAAAGTTAGCGAGACTTGCTCGGGGAGACAACACATCCGATTTCCATTTCAGACAAACAGATTGTTGTTTTTTTCTGTTAGAGTGGTGGTACCTACCGATTTGACCTTCTGAGAGAAGATTATGTCTCAGGCTCGTCGTATTAGATTCACCGTGCACCCATGCAGTGCCAAGATGTATAAAGATCTATGTACAAGATTTTGGTGGGAGGGTATGAAGCGTAGCATTTACTAGTTTGTCTCTTGATGTCTTGTTTGTCCGCAGATCAAGGCTAAGCATCAATGACCAGGTCATCTGTTGTAGAGCTTGGAAATTTTAGAATGGAAGTGGTAGCATGTGACGATGGATTTTTTCACCCACTTTCCAATGTCATTCAGGCAGTGTTATAATATTTGGGTTGTTGTGGATAGGTTGTCCAAATCTATTCATTTTCTTCTTTATAACTTCGAGTTCATTTTTTATCGCATGGCAAGGTTATACATACAGGAAATTTTGCGATTGCATGAAGTTTCTTTAAACATAGTCATCGATAGAGATCAGGTTCACCTCATGGTTTTAGGGCAGTATTCAGCGAGCTTTGGGTAATATTCTGAAATTGAGTACTGCGTGTCACCCAGAGACCGACGGTCTGTCCGAGAGGAATATTCGGACATTAGAGGATATGATCAAGACTTCGGTGATTTATTTTGGGTTATCTTGGCAGGATCACTTGTCGATGATAATGTTTGCTTACAACAATAGCTATCATCGTAGTATTGGAATGAAACCATTCGAGGCTCTTTATGGTCGCCGTTATCGGATACCCTTATTTTGGGATGAGGTAGGGGAATGATAGGTTGAAGGACCGGATTGATCTAGAAGATCGTGGAAAAAGTTGAGTTGATAAAGAAAAGGATCAAGACCACATAAGACAGGCAGACTAGTTATGCCATCACCAAGCTCATACCATTGCATTTTGAGGTGGAAGAACATGTTTTCCTGCGAGTTTTGCCTTTTCTAAAGGTGATGAGATTCGGTCTGAAGGGAATGTTAGCTCCTAGATCATTGGTCCATTTGAGATACTAGAGAAGGTTGAAGATATGGTATATTTAGCGTTACCACCTTATCTCTCTAGAATTCACAATGTGTTCCACGTATCATTACTTTGTCAGTATATTAAACATGAGTCATACATTCTAGATCCGAAAGAGGTCCACCTAGAGCAAGATTTATCATACATGGAGAGACCACTTAGGATTCTTGATAGGAAGTACAAGGTACTTTAGAACAAACAACTCCTCTAGTTATGGTTCATTGGCAACGCCGAGGCTCCGAGGAAGTGACTTGGGAGTTAGAAAGTCGTATGCATTGCAAGAATCCATAATATTTTTGATTGTATTTTATTTCTTGAGCGGTAGTTGTATTTGAAACTGCAGTATTTTAATAAAAGTTGTTTAAGTGATCATGGTTAGGATTATCTTAGGTTGGATTTGGGGGACGAAATCTCTTAAGTTGAGGAAAATGTAGTAGCCCGACTCCTAGTTAAGCTAATCTACTGCCAAAACATTATTAAGAGATTCTAATTTGGGTTTAAGGAGATGGAAATCAGATTCAGAATGACCAATAATAGTTCCAAGGGTTTCTAGTATTGGGAAAGTTTGGAAGCTCCGAAGAGCAGTTCGGAAGAACCGAACTTGTTCGGAAGCTAAAGTTGGTGATCGGAAGTACCGAGTGGTTCGGAAGCACCAAACTGCAGATCGGAAGCTCCGATCTCGGGTCAATAACATAGGGTATGGGTTTTGATTGGGTGATTAGACTAGAGAGAATTCAAAAGCTCCAAACCAGAGTTTGAAATGTCCGAACTGTGTCGGAAACAATGTGTTGTCCAATCAAAGACACGTGTTCAGTTAAGGGAGTTCGAAAGAACGATTGGCAGTTCTGAAGTTCGTTCGAAAGCTCCGAACTAAGGATTAGAAGTTCCGATCGAGGTCTATATATAGAGGTCGAGAGCCCCACTTGCTTCACACATTTCTCATAATTCTCTCTCATTCCTACCTAGTCTCGAGGGTTTTCGGGCATCATATTCGATGGCTAGGCGGTGACAAAACGCTATCGGGATCTTAGCAGTGTTGTGCCTTGATTTTAGGGTCGTCTTCATCAAAGGGCTGACTACGGACGCATGTATATCGCTAAACTCTTATTAGCTTCATTGAGTAGCTATTGAAAGAGTGGGTGCCCGGTGAGCCAACTTGTGGCTAAGGGCTTTGATGACTCTTTGTATAAACAATCTTTTGTTTAATATAATTTACACTTTTATTAATGGCAATGACTTTATCTTTCTTCATATTGTTATATTGTGATATATTATTGTTGTTTTGATAAAGACCTTGAATATACTATAGTATATGTAAGATGTGGTAGTACATGGGGATGTCTATCATGAAACACATCTTATAGTCACTTTATATTCTAAATTGTTCCTAGTCGATTGAGCCGTCCGTTAATAAAGATAAGGATCGCTCGAGTTTGAGACTAGCATTTGCGATGCAGAGTACCACGTTTCATTGGTAAGGAACATAGATATGTTCAAAGCATGCAAATGGATATTCATACGATGAATGATCGAACTACCCTATCCGGAAATTCCAAGTGGTTATCACTTATCGAGTGGAAAAAGTCCGCGGTTTTGGTTGTACACCATTAGTCCTTACTACTTGAAACATCATTGAGACTCTATATGCTAGTACTGTGCTTTGACTCGTTTACCGACTCTATTGGAGTCATCAGGTGTCGGGATTGGGTACAGTTACAACACATATAGGAGTCGATGCTTTGTTGTCAAGGATTCACCACATACTTGCGAGTGTGGATATCCTATGCGATCTGAGGAGATATTAGTGTGACGAATCTCTGGCAAGAGTACATGATGTGTTTTAAGAAATGGTTTCTTAGTAGCACATGCGATGTCACTATTTGATCTTCAAGATGTATTGCATAGTTATCGAATCTCGAACGACTCTCGATTTACCAATGGTTGTTGATTCGATCGGGATATATGGATGAAGGGACCGTACTGTACGCTAACCAAAATCTATTGGTTCTTGCAGGCACTATCAGTGATACCTAGGAAATCATGGGGCGATGTTGCTAGGCGCTATTACCATGATTCGATGGGCAAGTCGGAAATTGTTGTTCCGAGTCACAAGGAGTTGTGAGCCCACGGCTAGCTGTATCCCTGAACCATTGAGGGTCACACAGAGTAATGAATTTTTAATCCCCGTTGAGATAGTTAAATTTAAAGAGTTAAATTTAATGAACAAAGAAGTGGGACTTCTTATTTAAGAGTAGAGGAGTAAGATTTCCTAAAATGACATATGGATGGGAATTTTTGGAAATCACTGAATTCGGATTCAAAAAATTTATCTTGACTCTAAAAGATGCAGAAATGGTTTCTGTGAACATTGGTAAAATTGGTTTATCAATTTGAGTCACGATGAATTTTATATTAATTTCTGAACATGCGGGCTTTGCTTGTCAGGCTTGAACTTATGATTAATGGGCCCTAAGCTGTTAGCAGCCCACATTATAAATAAGTTATTGCAGTACAGAAATTAAACAACAGAGGTCACAAAATATTTTGAAAACCCTAGCCTTGTTTTGAAGTGGCCGCCCCCCTCCCCTCTGCTCGAGAAAAATCCAGCCTGTGAATTTTGAATTACAGTCTGGTTTAACGGATCAAATTCGTTAATTCTCTTCGTAGAAACTTTTGATAGATTTTCTAGTGCAATCTATAAGAGGGATTAAATCTCTGTTCGTGGACCTGATTGAAGAACAGTTCGTCCATCAGTTCCAGGGATATACAAAAAGAGCAGAGTAATCTGTTGGTGTCCATAATCTCGATTCGAGATTGGAGGTAAAAATTTATAATTGTTATTTAATTTTTACACACACAATTTAATCGTAAAGTTTTGATACCCATTATGAATCGTTCCATATAAAATTTTTAAACTTCTGCTGCACCGAGTATCAATTCTGATTGATCTGATCGACGGTTCTCCAACAGTGGTATCAGAGCCAGGTTGCTCAGATCAAGCCATTAAATTAATCGATTGTACAAAAATTTTTTATGAAAGAGTGGGTGCCCGGTGAGCCAACTTGTGGCTAAGGGCTTTGATGACTCTTTGTATAAACAATCTTTTGTTTAATATTATTTACACTTTTATTAATGGCAATGACTTTGTCTTTCTTCATATTGTGATATTGTGATATACTATTGTTGTTTTGATAAAGACCTTGAATATACTATAGTGTATGTAAGATGTGGTAGAACATGGAGATGTCTATCATGAAACACATCTTATAGTCACTGTATATTCTAAACTGTTCCTAGTCGATTGAGCCGTCCGATAATAAGGATAAGGATCGCTCGAGCTTGAGACTAGCATTTGCGATGCAGAGTACCACGTTTCATTGGTAAGGAACATAGAGATGTTCGAAGCATGCAAATGGATATTCATATGATGAATGATCGAACTACCCTATCCGGACTTTCCAAGTGGTTATCACTTATCGAGTGGATATAGTCCGCGGTTTTGGTTGTACACCATTAGTCCTTACTACTTGAGACATCATTGAGACTCTATATGCTAGTACTGTGCTTTGACTCGTTTACCGACTCTATTGGGGTCATCAGGTGTCGGGATTGGGTACAGTTACAACACATATAGGAGTCGATGCTTTGTTGTCAAGGATTCACCACATACTTGCGAGTGTGGATATCCTATGCGATCTGAGGAGATATTAGTGTGACGAATCTCTGGCCAGAGTACATGATGTGATTTAAGAAATGGTTTCTTAGTAGCACATGCGATGTCACTATTTGATCTTCAAGATGCATTGCATAGTTATCGAATCTCGAGCGACTCTCGATATACCAATGGTTGTTGATTCGATCGGGATATATGGATGAAGGGACCGTACTGTACGCTAACCAAAATCTATTGGTTCTTGTAGGCACTATCAGTGATACCTAGGGAATCATGGGGCGATATTGCTAGATGCTCTTACCATGATTCGATGGGCAAGTCGGAAATTGTTGTTCCGAGTCACAAGGAGTTGTGAGCCCACGGCTAGCTGTATCCCTGAACCATTGAGGGTCACACAGAGTAATGGATTTTTAATCCTCTTTGAGATAGTTAAATTTAAAGAGTTAAATTTAATGAACGAAGAAGTTGGACTTCTTATTTAAGAGTAGAGGAGTAAGATTTCCTAAAATGTCATAGGGATGGCCATTTTTGGAAATCACTGAATTCGGATTCAGAAAAATTTATCTTGACTTTAAAAGGTGCAGAAATGGTTTTTGTGCACATTGGTGAAATCATTTTATCAATCGGAGTCACGATGAATTTTATATTAATTTCTGAACATGCGGGCTTTGCTTGTCGGGCTTGAACTTATGACTAATGGGCCCTAAGCTGTTAGTGGCCTACATTATAAATAAGTTATTGCAGTACAGAAATTACATACAACAGGTCACAAGGATTTTTCGAAAACCCTAGTCTATTTTTAAAGGTGGCCGTCCCCCCCCCCCCCCCTCTCCCTCTACTCGAGAAAAATCCAGCCTGTGATTTTGAATTACAGTCTGGTTTAACGGATCAAATTCGTTAATCTCTTCGTAGAAAACTTCTGATAGATTTTCTAGTGCAATCTATCAGAGGGATTAAATATCCGTTTGTGGACCTGATTGAAGAACAGTTCGTCCATCAGTTCCAGGGATATACAACAAGAGCAGAGAAATCTGTTGGTGTCCAAAATCTCGATTCGAGATTAAAGGTACAAATTTTATAATTGTTATTTAATTTTTACACACACAATTTAATCGTAAGGTTGATACCCATTATGGAATCGTTCCATACAAAAATTTTAAACTTCCGCTGCACCGGGTATCAATCATAATTGATCTGAACGCCGAGTTTTTCCAACATTTTAAGCCTCGGTTTTTGAAACAAAATAAATTTTTAATTAAAAATTTTTCGGGAAAAAACCACGGGCAGCGATTGGATCGCTGCCCGGGGGCAGCGAGAGTCGCTGCCCCGGGAAGCGCACGGCGCTGCCCAGGGCAGCGATCGACGCTGCCCGGCCTGAGCCCTTTTGGGGCGCGGGCAGCCCGGGAGCGTCCCGGGCGACCCGCGAAAAATTAATTTTTAATTTTTAAAATTAAAATTTTAATATGTTAAAATTCTATTTTTGATCCGATCGAAAATTGTTTTTGATTGGTCCACGAGGCGTCGGATCGAATTGTTCGAGTCCGAAAATTTTAAAATTGATTTTTGGATAAATTTGAATTTTTGGAAAATTTATATATTTTATCCGTTAAATCAGATTTTATGAAATTAATTATTTTTGGTACAATTGATGATAAGATATGATCTTATGGAAATATTGAGTAAAATATGATTTTATGTATAAAATTGGATTTTATATGTAAAATATGATTTTATTTGATAAAAAGATAAAATATGATTTTGTATGTAAAATAAGATTTTATATATGGAATATGATTTTATCCTTTTAATTTAAATTGTCATTGCATGTTATCCAATAAATTAATTTTGAATTAAATATTATTGGATAAGGATGATCGATTGCCATGACCAATTTTGTAGGTGTATGTTAGGAATTTACATTTGTTTTTATTGTTGTTGGATTTATTAATGGGTCTGGTTTATGGCCCAATATGAATTGTCATTTGTAATAAAAATGTGCCTGGTTTATGGCCCGTTCCCAGCCCTTGAAATGTATCCCCTACTTGTCATGGTTATTTATTGTAAATACATTAGACTTAGTGGGAGATGAAGATTTGAAGATGGAGGTGGGCCCAGCAGACAATAAAGACAGAAGAAATGTAAATTGGAAGCTCAATGTAATAGGATTGCATTGCATACTGCATATTACCTAGGATTGGACTAAGACTCGTGATTGGCAACCACGGGTCGATTAGAAATGGAATCGATCATCCTATGTAATATATGATATTATCGTTGTATGCATGTTTTAGACAAAATTGTGTGAATCCGGCAAGCATACAAATTTTAAAATGATGAGACAAATTTTCAAAATTAAAATCCCTCATTTTAAATATGATTTAAAATTGATATCAAGATAAATAAAGGAAATTTAAAATTGTTTAAATGTTCCTACCTTCCATCAACGATCAATGTATGAGATGCTACCCGCGGATACGGTCCGGCTCATATTATTGGGGGGGCCCATCGTCGGAAAGCTGTACATTGGATCGACACATGTTGTAAGTTGGGTGGAACTCCCATGGGATCGGCTCATATTATTGGGGATCCACATGGCGACTGTCCATCACAACTTAATATTGATGGGTCATCTTGACATGTCACAATAAACGGCGTCATATTATTGGGCCCTTATTGGACATGAGGTAAAAAACGTGGAGGTTGCTTTGGAAGCAATTGGGCTCTACCTTTTGAAAATTATGGTTGGCTGATATTATTCGGGACCATAGTTTGTCAATTGGACTCCATGTTCTCACTAAGGAAAACAGTTTCCCGTTTTCACTAGAGGGTAGTGAAATCATTAAAATAGTGGGAGTGAGATTCATAAAATAAATTTCGCCTATTTTATGTCTTAGTAAATTAATTAAACAATCACTGATATTTGTCTGTTTCTTTTCAGTATTTCATAAAGATGAATTCGCGTAATCCAATTTTCTCTATCCTCGAACAAAATAAACTGACTGGCGCAAACTATACGGAATGGTTCCGTAAGTTGAAGATTGTCTTGACTTCGGAGAAGATGCTCTACGTGTTAGAAAAATCTCCTCCGAAGGAAGCACCAGCTGATATAAGTCCAGAAGAGTTGGCCAAACTTGATACATGGTGGGACCATGATATCAAGGCCAAATGCTATATGCAAGCCTCGATGTCTGATGAACTCCAGAGGCGATTTGAGGACACCGTGAATGCTGCTGACATTCACGTACAACTCAAGGAACTTTTTGGGGCTCAATCGAGAGCTGAAAGGTTCGCTACTGTAAAAGAGCTAATGACGTGTCGCATGCGTGAAGGAACTTCGGTCCGTGATCATGGGGTACGAGTGATTTGGCTCATACAGAAGTTGGTAACGCTTGATTTGGTGTTGGAGCATGAACTCAACGTAGACTTATTAATTCTATCTCTTCCTTCTTCGTTTGACGGATTTGTGGTGAATTTCAATATGAACAAGATAGAGGCCTCCCTTGAAGAGATGGTCAATATGCTTGTAACATATGAATCCACTTTAAAGAAGGATAAACTGGCTTTCTTGGTGGGCTCCTCTTCTTCTGCTAAGAAGGGGCCAAGTACAAAGGGTAAGAAACGTTCTGCCCCACCCAAGAAAACCGAACCCGAGAAGAAGTACAAGACAAAGGCTTCAAACATGGAAAAGTCCAAGGATGTTTGCCATTACTGCAAGAAGCCCGGTCATTGGAAACGTAACTGCAAGGAATATCTAGAGCAGTTGCGAACTGCGAAGGGTATGTTCTATATTGAAATAAATGTTTCACTTAATACTACTTCTTGGGTATTGGATAACGGATGTGGATCTCACATTTGCAATGATTTGCAGGTGATGACAAGAAGTCGCAGGCTTAGAATGGGTGAGACCCAGCTGAGGCTCGGAAATGGTTCTAGAGTTGAAGCTAAAGCTGTGGGAGATGTTTATTTAATTTTGCAGAACGATTTTAAGTTACTTTTGAGAGATGTTTTATTTGTTCCAGATTTGATTAAAAATATTATTTCTGTTTCTATGCTTGATAGAGATGGTTTTTCTTGCAATTTTGTGAATGGGATTTGCAATATTTACAAGAATGAATGTTTGATTGGAAATGGACAACTTGAAAACGATCTATATAACTTAAAATTAAAAGACGTTCCAATAAATTATGTTGATAAACCGGTAACAACGAACAAAAGGAAAATCGATAGTCAAAACCCGGCAAACCTTTGGCATGCTAGGCTAGGTCATATTTCCTCAAGGAGGATGAACAAGCTAGTGGGAGAGGGCATGTTTGATATGTCTGATATTAACTCTCTACCTACTTGTGAGTCCTGCCTGAAAGGAAAAATGACTAAATCTCCTTTTAAGGGGAAACCTGAGCGTAGTCAAAATCTGTTGGATTTGATCCATACAGATGTTTGTGGTCCATTTAGAATTGGTACTCAATATGGCCACACCTACTTCATTACCTTTACTGATGATTATTCTAGGTATAGGTATTTATATTTAATGAAATATAAGTCTGAAGCATTTGAAAAGTTCAAAGAATTCAAGGCTGAAGTAGAAAACAAGCTAGGTAAAAGTATTAAAGCACTTCGATCGGATCGAGGTGGAAAATAATTAAGTACCGAGTTTTTGGACTATCTGAAGGAGAATGGGATTCTCTCTCAGTGGACTCCTCCTATGACACCACAGCTGAATGGTGTATCGGAGCGTCGTAATCGAACTTTGTTGGACATGGTTCGATCCATGATGAGCTTCACTGAGCTTCCACCTTCGTTTTGGGGCTACGCGCTTGAAACGGCGGTATTGTTGTTGAACAACGTCCACACTAAAGCAGTGGACAAAACACCATACGAGTTATGGAATGGAAAAGCTCCTAAGTATTCGTACTTGAGGATTTGGGGATGTCCTGCTTACGTGAAGCAGACAGTGGGAGATAAGTTGGATAGTCGATCCACCTTATGTTATTTTGTAGGGTATCCAAAGAATTCAATCGGATATTATTTCTATCATCCTGCTGAAACAAAGGTGTTTGTTTCAAGGAATGCCACCTTCTTGGAGAAGGAGTTTTTATTGGATAAGGAAGGCAAGATGATGGAACTCGAAGAAATTCGAGAAGAACCCGAAATACAAAATAATGATCCTACACCTCAGGAACCATTGATGGACACGCCTATACTTAGAAGATCCGAGAGGACTTCTAGACCTCCTATTCGATATGGTCTTCTTCTTGAAGGGGATCAAGATGAACCCGATGTTGGATGTGATCCAAGAAACTTCAAAGAAGCAATTTCTGATGCGGATTCAAATTTATGGCTTGAAGCTATGCAGTCGGAAATAGATTCGATGCATACAAACCAAGTTTGGTCTTTAGTAGATCCTCCCGATGGAATTTTTCCAATAGGGTGTAAATGGATCTACAAGAGAAAGCTTGGGCCTGATGGTAAGGTATTGACCTACAAGGCGCGATTGGTGGCGAAAGGTTATACTCAAAGACAAGGAGTTGACTATGATGAAACCTTTTCACCAGTTGCAATGTTCAAGTCCATAAGAATCCTTATTGCCATAGCTGCTTGGTATGACTATGAGATATGGCAAATGGATGTGAAGACTGCATTTCTTAATGGAAACATTAAGGAAGAGATCTATATGACTCAGCCTGAGGGATACACATCCATGGGAAGCGAGCATAAGGTATGCAAGCTTCAGAGATCAATCTATGGTCTAAAACAAGCATCAAGAAGTTGGAAACAGAAATTTGATGAAACAATAAAGGATTTTGGTTTCATCAAGAACCCGGAGGAACCATGCGTGTACAAGAAAGTAGTTAAGGATGCTGTGACATTCTTAGTACTTTATGTTGATGACATCCTACTCATTGGGAATGACGTAGGGATGTTGCAGTCAACAAAGATATGGTTATCAGGTAGATTCTCGATGAAGGATTTGGGTGAGGCATCATATATTCTAGGGATACAGATATATAGAGATAGATCTAAGAGAATGATAGGACTCACTCAATCAACCTACATCGACACCATATTGAAACGGTTTTCAATGGATGGGTCCAAGAGAGGACATCTACCCATGTGTCATGGAGTTTCTCTATCCAAGTCTATGTGTCCCAAGACTGAAGAAGAGATAGAGAAAATGACACATGTACCATATGCGTCATCCATAGGTAGTATCATGTATGGGATGATATCTACCAGAACGGATGTAGCATTTGCTCTGAGTGTCACGAGCAGATATCAAGCTAATCCCGGTCAAATTCATTGGAAAGCCGTGAAGGACATTCTTAAGTACTTACGAAGGACTAAGAATATGTTCATGGTATATGGAAGAAGAGAACTAAAATTGGAAGGCTATACCGACTCTAGCTTCCAAAGTGACGTGGATGACTCGAAGTCAACCTCTGGATTTGTGTTCATGCTCAATGGCGGTGCTGTCTCTTGGAAGAGTTTCAAGCAGGACACCACAGCGGATTCCACCACTGAGGCAGAATACATTGCAGCATCAGCTGCTGCTAAAGAGGCCGTTTGGATGAGAAATTTCGTCCAAGAGTTGGGCGTTATTCCGGAAGTTGTTGGTCCAGTCCCGGTGTACTGTGACAACACGGGTGCCGTTGCTCAGGCAAAGGAATCAAGGTCTCATCAAAGATCCAAACACGTACTGAGGAAATACTACATCATCCTGGAGATTGTGGAAAGAGGAGACATCACTGTCGAGAGAGTGGCCTCTGCAGACAATATCGCTGATCCACTTACTAAGCCCTTGCCAGGACCATTATTTGACAAACATCGCGAAGCAATGGGTCTACGTAGTATGACTAGTTGGCTTTAGGGCAAGTGGGAGATTGAAAGAGTGGGTGCCCGGTGAGACAACTTGTGGCTAAGGGCTTTGATGACTCTTTGTATAAACAATCTTTTGTTTAATATAATTTACACTTTTATTAATGGCAATGACTTTATCTTTCTTCATATTGTTATATTGTGATATAATATTGTTGTTTTGATAAAGACCTTGAGTATACTATAGTGTATGTAAGATGTGGTAGTACATTGGGATGTCTATCATGAAACACATCTTATAGTCATTGTATATTCTAAATTGTTCCTAGTCGATTGAGTCGTCCGTTAATAAGGATAAGGATCGCTCGAGTTTGAGACTAGCATCTGCGATGCAGAGTACCACGTTTTATTGGTAAGGAACATAGAGATGTTCAAAGCATGCAAATGGATATTCATACGATGAATGATCGAACTACCCTATCCGGACTTTCCAAGTGGTTATCACTTATCGAGTGGAAAAAGTCCGCGGTTTTGGTTGTACACCATTAGTCCTTACTACTTGAAACATCATTGAGACTCTATATGCTAGTATTGTGCTTTGACTCATTTATCGACTCTATTGGGGTCATCAGGTGTCGGGATTGGGTACAGTTACAACACATATAGGAGTCGATGCTTTGTTGTCAAGGATTCACCACATACTTGCGAGTGTGGATATCCTATGCGATCTGAGGAGATATTAGTGTGACGAATCTCTGGCCAGAGTACATGATGTGTTTTAAGAAATGGTTTCTTAGTAGCACATGCGATGTCACTATTTGATCTTCAAGATGTATTGCATAGTTATCGAATCTCGAACGACTCTCGATTTACCAATGGTTGTTGATTCGATCGGGATATATGGATGAAGGGACCGTACTGTACGCTAACCAAAATCTATTGGTTCTTGCAGACACTATCAGTGATACCTAGGGAATCATGGGGCGATGTTGCTAGGCACTATTACCATGATTCGATGGGCAAGTCGGAAATTGTTGTTCCGAGTCACAAGGAGTTGTGAGCCCAAGGCTAGTTGTATCCCTGAACCATTGAGGGTCACACAGAGTAATGGATTTTTAATCCCCGTTGAGATAGTTAAATTTAAAGAGTTAAATTTAATGAAAAAAGAAGTGGGACTTCTTATTTAAGAGTAGAGGAGTAAGATTTCCTAAAATGACATATGGATGGGCATTTTTGGAAATCACTGAATTCGGATTCAGAAAATTTATCTTGACTCTAAAAGATGCAGAAATGGTTTTTGTGAACATTGGTAAAATTGGTTAATCAATCTGAGTCACGATGAATTTTATATTAATTTCTGAACATGCGGGCTTTGCTTGTCAGGCTTGAACTTATGATTAATGGGCCCTAAGCTGTTAGCAGCCCACATTATAAATAAGTTATTGCAGTACAGAAATTAAACAACAGAGGTCACAAAATATTTTGAAAACCCTAGCCTTGTTTTTCTGAAGTGGCCGCCCCCCTCCCCTCTGCTCGGGAAAAATCCAGCCTGTGAATTTTGAATTACAGTCTGGTTTAACGGATCAAATTCGTTAATTCTCTTCGTAGAAACTTCTGATAGATTTTCTAGTGCAATCTATCAGAGGGATTAAATCTCTGTTCGTGGACCTGATTGAAGAACAGTTCGTCCATCAGTTCCAGGGATATACAACAAGAGCAGAGTAATATGTTGGTGTCCATAATCTCGATTCGAGATTGGAGGTAAAAATTTATAATTGTTATTTAATTTTTACACACACAATTTAATCGTAAAGTTTTGATACCCATTATGGAATCGTTCCATATAAAATTTTTAAACTTCCGCTGCACCGGGTATCAATTCTGATTGATCTGATCGACGGTTTTCCAACAGCTATTAGTCTAGTTAAAGATTTTAGTAGACATTTAGTGACACGATGATTGTCTTCTTATAGGCTTGGACTAGAGATCTAGTATCACTAGTATTTTTGTTCTGAGGTACAGAAATACATCCGAGATACCCTATTTGAGTATGCATGTTCTATGTTTGCATGCTTTATATGGCCTGACTTTTGTGCATTTATTATGCCATGATTATTATGCTACATGCATTATCACGTTGAGCCTACAGATTGATATTACTAGTAGAGGGTTTGCTCAGCCCCGAAGTTTTGTGGATGGATTCCATAGATTTGAGTCGAAACATTCCACTTATTTCTTATGGTATGGGTGTACCTCCTGATGCGAGGACCCAATGTGCTACATACCATGACGTCATTTGTTGAGCAAGAATTTCTACCCTGATAAGATTCTGGTACCCTTTTATTTTCATTTAGCATTCATAGCATGTGTATAATCATACATTCGTACTGAGCATTGTTAGATCACGTCCTCAGTTTTGGTTCTGAATACCCCATTCTACGGGGCAGGACTTAGGATGGACGAACCGGGAGGTAGCAATCATTGAGCCATAGCAAGGTGGATTGTACTGTACCAGGTTTACATGTTTGGATTTAGTATTACATTTGATTGGGTTTTATAAACATTTATCGCTAATTTATTTGGTGCCAGTTGTATTCTTGCCGGTATTTTTCGTTGAATTAATTAAGTTTACGCTGGTTTATTTGATAATTGTGTTTTAAGTTATTTTGCATGCTTAGACGTTGCTTAGTTAGAGATTCCGGTATGGGTCACTACAAAAATTCTATGTGGATCTAATAATTTCTTTAAGGTACCTTCATCTGGCTAAGTCCCTAAGCACTATAGGCTTTCATTACTAATACAATTAACTTAGTCCACATTCTCTTATTACCGAACTGAAAATCGATACTTACCAGACTTAACGGTATCATATACTAGTATCAATACACTTTGGCTCATGCTTATCTTGGAAAGATTTAATCAAGTTTAGGCAACCCTCTCCAGTTCCTATTTACTACTGAAATCTTACAACACTGATCAACATACTCTGATCATATTGTTTCAACCTCTTAAAATTATGGTCTACATTAATGTTGAAATTAGGGTAATCTCATATTGAACTTTCACCTTACTTATCTCTGATGGTGTTAGACGATAACTACAATTAACCACTGGCACGTATGACGTTATTCTAACATCAAACTAGATCTTATTCTACAGAATCCATCTAGTCTAATCCCATTACTGACTTTGTACCACATCTGTTCAAAACTTCCATTTGTCGAGGAATATCCTTTCCTGGACTATTTTGACAGCAGAAAATATCAATATATATCTCTGACGGAGTCAGACGATAACGGTACTAAATTCCTTTGGTACTAAATCTGATACCAAACTACATCTCTTCAAGAGAGTTCAGCTATCACTGAAGCATTCTATAGCTCTACCCTTCTGTGACTTTTGCAAAACCGCAAGACTAAGGTAGCCTTCCCTGTACACATTTGAAGCATAAAAGGCTTCCAGATCAGCACTTGAAATCTAGTCGTGCATCCTCTACGTCTAGTCATATATTCGAACAGTCCACAACACTTGATAAAAATACAACTGTGCCCCTAATGTAACATCCCTGGCACTAATCAACAAGCTCTCAATCTAATACAACTGATCAAGGGAAACTACCCAGAACTAATCATTCAGCAAACATGTATAACTCTAAACCGATTGTACAAATATTCTTAGAGTCACTTATAGTTGAATACCAATCAACCAAACACTGGAAACATAGCTAGGTCATCCCAAAACTTGAAATACTTGAAACACACATCCAGTTTCTGTACAATTCTTTTTACAACTCGAAGTAACAGAAACAAAACAAACTAAACCCAAACTGAGTTTACGCAAATCAAATTACACAGAAAGATTTGCAATAACTGATACACAAGTGTCTGGAATAATTAATATAGATGATTCAAATAATTACAACAGAAATACTTGTTACAACACTTAAAATCTGACTAAATGCAAAAATCTTACATTCCATCTATGATACCCTATACAACTCAACTATCGTAATCATCCTAGTATCATTGGCAGCCTCCACTATGCTTCAATGCAAAATTCTGGCAGAATCTCTTCCTCCCAAGAACAAAAATATCTTACTTTTTTACTAGATCTTTCCAATATTATGGGGTCCATTATCTGGTAGATGAGGCAGGATCCTCATGACAATTCGCCAACTGCTTGTGGAGAATCTTCAGAGGTGCCTTCCCAGGCCAAAGCAGGATGGACAGCGGAATCCCACGCATTTCTTCCAGTCCTCTGCTACGTCCGGAGTCTCATACTTGATCATCATCTTAGGTCCAAACTGCCAGAACCTATATAAGTAGAATCTCCGAAGATCATCCTGGTGATGATGATAGTGACTACGGGGATATCTCAGGGTATTCGTATAGTGACCCACACCGTGATCACCAACTAATCAAAAATTTAAGCATGCAATTTACACAATAAATAATCATAATCAGAGATAAATTGCAGAAACTCAAACAACAAAATACCAGCATGGTAAAACCTAGCAACTGCCTCGATGAATGGGGTGTCCAGACAACAGAAACATAATTGTACATGAGCGCTAAATCTCAGTACGCTAGTATGGGTAAAAATATGTATATGATGCATGCAATGTAATGAACAGGAATCATATTAAAATTCACTCAGACTGGCGCCTAGGAAATGAGTTGTATCCTCAAGGAATCAAACTGCTGGACCAAACCACTCACTCCTAACTGGATGTGGACCTAGAATGTTCCCCTGGAACACTAGATATGGAAGGACTCGTTGGTCGAGTGACTCTCAGTGCCCAAAATGTTCTAACAAGGGATGAGCACCCTATAACCATAGCTAATCTCGAAGGAGATACATGCTCAATATGAAATTCACATGCAGCATAATATTTCAAAGCGATAACATGCATCATGCCAAATAATATGCAACACATAAGCATGCAAACCCACTGGAAATCTCAGTCAGTACTTACGTACCTTTATAAGGCAGTTCCTAGAAGAAACCATCTAGGTTCCAAGCCTACCATGAAACACTATAATTCATAATAACCAAGCATTATCTAACATGCCAAAATCATTTATCATGCTCTAAAAGCCTTAATTAAACTATAGCATACTCCCTATTTTCTATAAGGATTTAGAGATATACCTTTGTCCTTCGTCATCCCGCTGATGTCGAATGCACCAGAGCTTGGGAACAGCCTTGCTATGGCCCTTGGACACCTTGCCAAAGCTCCGCTGCTTGGCCACTACTATGGACACCGTTCATTATAAATAAATATACTACTACCTACTCCAACTCTTTATAAAAGAGTACCGAAGCCCTTAAAATAGAGCCATTACGGGAGAGGAAAGGTTTCAGAGTGAAATGAAAATGAGAAATCTCGCCCCTATTTATAGGCAGAGTTCGGATCGTCCGATCCCCACTTCGGACGGTCCGAACTTTCATGGTGTCCACGTTGCATGCATGCGATTTCGGACGCTCCGAACTCCTCTTTTGTTCATTCGATCGGCTCAGTTACGTCAGCCATGACGTCATCCATTTGACTGGATTTGGACATCTGTCAATTTGAGTTTGGGCCGTCCGATCTCCATCGGATCATCCGATCTGCTTCGTATCTTCCGAACCCATCGGACCATCCGATCTATCATGAGCTTAAGTTCGGACCTTCCAAACTCTCCGAGCCCAATTAAGTCCACTAACCATTTTCGGGTGTTCTGGATCCGATTTCTAGGTCATTTTGATCATATACAAATTCCTTAATCATGTTTTATAAAATCTAAACATGACTAGAAAATTAATCTTGTAAAATGGGACCGGCCTACTATATTCTCCCCCACTTAAGAGATTTCATCCTCGAAATCAATCTTAAGTATTGAAATGAACTCATAATAGTAATCCAGTCTTATAACGTCTGAACATTTTACAAGATACAGAGCTGATTAAAACATATCCGGATACTCTGTTTTCATATGAATCTTCAAATATCGAATCCGTTTTATCAATTTTAGTAGTATATTGGACTAACTAAAGTCTTTCTACTTGTTACTTCCCCACTTCTTTTTAGAACAGTGGACTAAGACATCTTTACCCATACAACACCTTAAATGATGTCATGTCAATACTGTAATGATAACTATTGTTGTACACAAATAGTAGTAATAGCATTGGTATTGCCAGGCTGGGTCAAAGTCCATAGCGCAAGATTACAACATATCCTCAAGACTACGGATAGTGCGTTCTGACTGTCCAACAATCTCTGTGTGGTAACTGTATTCATTAACTCAGTGTAGTACTTAGTGCACATTAATATCTCCCCCATAATATAGAATTAAATCTGAGGTCTCAATCACTGCCTATACCTTCAGGCATTCGATGGAAACATCCAATCCCATGAGTGTACTAGATAACCATATTGTCCATGGTATCATCTTGATTATACAAAAGGATTACAATGACTTGGTGAATCGATCCACTACAAATCAGATATCATTACAATTCTCTGAGGATACGGGTAAATGGGTCATAAAGTACATTGTGATATACTCCCATTTCCTACTCAGGAAATAGAAAAATTGTGAGGCAATCTTCTAGTTTGTCAGTGTTATGTCTTAAGCTGTTGACACACCCAATATTAGGTAACATATTGATAAACAATGCACTTAATACCTTTACACTAGAATCGAGTACACAAGTCCTTGTACATCATAAGGATTCTATTACAAATAGCGAAAATGACTAATACTCCGTCATATCACTAACACATGTGACAACGTCGTTGTCCACAATTCTTGATTTCCTGAACCCTTCAGGTTCTCATCTTGAAAATACTAATATTTATTCTGTTGACTCAAAATTCAATTAGTACAATCTCTAGTACTAATATTCTGAGTTGAATAGTGGCATCTATCTCATAACTTGAGATAATGCTCAAAATAATAATATATATTATCCTGTCATGGATAATAATTTCTTGCTGAATTCTGACTTGTGCTACTAGATGAACAAAACTGTTTCATCCCAAACCTTGCGAAGTTCTCAAATTAATGCAATCTAGCTAAATCTTTGGACTAAATCTGCCAAAACAGCTATATCAATGGCCTAACACATCCAATAAACATCCCGAAAAATTAGTGACAACAATCCCACAAGACTCGAAATATATATATGGATCTCAACTGTTGTCATTTTCCCACGTCTAAACATTTGATGTTATCCTGCTAGTATCCATTGAAATCCAAACACTTGCTAGATCAAAATATGACGATGAAATTCCATGAATATTGTAGAAACAAACATCCCAGAAAATTATTGACAACAATCCCACTAGACTCAAAAAATATATATGGATCTCAGCTGTTGTCATTTTCCCACGTCTAAACATTTGATGTTATCCTGCTAGTATCCATTGAAATCCAAACACTTGCTAGATCAAAATATGACGATGAAATTCCATGAATATTGTAGAAACATACTTGAGTATCTGAATATCTGAGTACTGTACTCATCCTATCAGTTTTTTCTTAAGGATTAATTAACTGTTCAGTTCATTTTCTAATTACCAAGCAATGAACCATTCAAATTGTCCTTTTTACAAAAGAACATTCACCTCCCCTATTAGTGGGTTACAACATCTGTATCTACCACATATAAATTAGGAGTACAACTTCTTATCAATTCTTCTTAAGAAAAACTAGCACAATTCTGGAAATTCCCCAAACACTGAGAAATTCTGAATATTTTTCACAGACCAAGTTATAAAGCATTCGAGCTTATAGAACTGTCTCCAGTACGTTCTAGTCCATAATATCTCAAATCAATACTGATTTAACAATCTCACTTGATCCACTATAGCTTACACTTAGACTGTAACGCCTCGAATTTATCTTAATTATGCTTATTTGAGATAATCGGAGATTTCAGAGTTTAAGAGTCGACTTGTATTTGATCAGGGTCCTTTTTGCAAATTTTAGATTTTTGAGGGACTAAAATGCAAATATTGGATTTGTTAGATATTTATAATCTCTTTGACTCTTCTCCTTCACTCATCCTCCCTCCCACACGCCTCCCCTCCATTTAAGAACTCCAAACGTGAGTTTCAAGCTTTGGAATTCTCCGTTTTTGTCGATCCATCCGTTGGAATTTATTTCTGAAGGCAGATTAGCGATCACGGCTAAGAGAGCTTCGTTCTATCGTAAGTTTTTCTACGATCAGATACATTCTAGTTTTTGGGTTTTGTTAGAATCGATTGAGATTTGAGTATGTTGTTCTTGGCGGAGTTCTGGTCGTTTATTATCTGTCGGTTTTGAATTAGAGCGACGTTCGGATTTGTTTTGATTTTTGGAAGATTATTCGAAAATGTGGATTTTTAGATTGTTGGAATTGAATTGAATTGAGTAAAGGAAGATTGATATGAGTTGTTTGAATTGATATTATGTTGTCTGTGTTTTCGGTTTATCAGATTATAGCCGTTATGCCGCCGGTTTGAATTTTAAGAATTTTGGAAGTTTTGTTGAGTTTTGGGATTATTTGGTTTGGATGGATTGTTATTGTATTGTGTTTGTATCCGTACAGATTGATTGAAGATAGCGGAGTTCAGAATTGTCAGCTTTCGAATCGTTGAAGAGTTGATCGAGGTTTGGTATCGAGTTGATCTCATCCTCGGAAGTTGACTTGAATTTCGTTAAACTTTGTTTGGAATGGAATTTTGATTTGGAATTCTTGTTGTTGTTGTTTCCAGGTCTGGAGCATCGACGTTTGAAAGAGGTATAAGATGACTGAGACTGGAATGGAACGTGTGACTCGAATCCGACTTGATTCGAGTGTTCCGGAAAAATCACATACTTGCATGTTATTTTATTATTTGAGTTAATTGAGTTATGTTTTGCATTGCATTCATATTGAGCCAAGAATTCTTGATTTGAGCAGCGGGAAAGACGACCCTTTTATGATAGACATTTTGGGGGCTATACTGTGAGTGGCCTAGGTGTAGCCGTTTCACCTAGTTCTAGCATACTCCTTATAGTCGCACCAAAGTCTAGAGGATGGAGATACGTAGCACCACCTCTATCGGGAGAGTCGGTGAGTTGTTTACGTGATCTCATCCTCGGGATCCAAAAAGCAAAAGCAGCAACTCTTTTGATTATCCGACTTGATAATCTCAGATTTTAAAGACATGCATTGCATTTATGCAGATGAATTGAGTTTTAGACATGCTTGTGGAATTGCATGGTTGTTATTTGAATATCTGGAAGATGATGCATTTTGATTGAGATGTTTTTATGATATTTCATGTTAGTCTCTTTTACTGGGAATATTATTCTCACCGGATTATCCGGTTGTTGTCTTTGTTTGTATGTGTACTTGGCAACAGGTGGGGCAGGATCGAGTCAGAGACGACAGGGATAGAACGAGAATAAAGAATAGAAGTTGGACTTCGAGTTAGAATTGAAAATTCATGCCAATCTAGTTTATGTTTTGAAAGCATGTTTAGAATTCGAACGTTGTTGAATATTAGAATTGATTATGAATGATGAATATTTAAGTTTGTATGTTAATTACACGTTGTTGGATTCGGAATTGAGCATGTTAGATTGATATTAGATTGAGTCGAATTGTTGAATTGAGATTTGAAACATGTTCCGTTTTCTGGAAAAATTCTGATCCCAGGGTGCGCTCGATCCTACGATTTCATGGGATCGAGCGCGGCCCCTGATTATTTGGAGGCAGTGACTTTGAACAATTGGTGCGCTCGATCTTGGCTTTTTGCCGGATCGAGCGCGGCACTTATATTTTTCTCGACAGAGAGTTCAGGAATATGGTGCGCTCGATCCTGGATTTTTGCCGGATCGAGCGTAGCACTATTCATCCGAAAAAAAAAATTTCTTCCTTTTCTTTAAGGCTTTGATTAATGATGTTTAATTATGGATTATTTGTTATTATCCGATTAGAATCTAGGTCTCACATTAAGTGGTATCAGAGCGATAAGATTCTTGGACAGAATTTAGAAGTGAGCGGGGTAGATCGAGTCCGCATAAATTGAATTCTCGCATGTGATTGAGTTATTTAAATTGATTTGTTTAAATACAATGCAAGCATGCTTTATTGTTGAGAATTATTTGAGTTACATGATTACGTGATTTAAATTATAAAGCATGACTTATTTGAGATATGAACTTTATTTCATTTTGGATCTGAATTCCAATTGCTTGAGTAAGCAAAACAGAGGTTTTTTGAATTGCGAAAGAGAATCAGTTCGAGATCCAAAATTCAGCACCTTTGGAGTAGAATGAGCTTATCAAACAGAGATTTTGGGAACCGAATTTTTGAGATGGAGATATTTGTGTCCCGACCATCTAGAATTATCAGAATTGTGTCATTGAAGAGTTTGAGTAGGCAACAACCAACATCAACTACTTCGACTGATCTAGATCGTACTACTATTGAGAATGATGATGGAGGCAGGAGTTGAATAGAAGAATCGATCAGCGGTTGACTCTCTTGACTACTCAGATGACCGTCGAATCCGGTTAGTAGTTCATCAACAATAGGTATTGCAAAGTTGGTAGAATTCGAAGAAGCTGTCAGGTCTGTCATCAGCCCAGACACTTTTGACTATTTTATTTCAGAGATGTGCGGAGGAATTCTCTTTGTTGTAGTTGATATTCTAATCTAGCCCGAATTGGTTGATAAACCAGTGATTAGAGAGTGATTCTCAGACATGATCAGATGATGGATATTTTGTCAGAATTTTTTCAGATTGTTTTGACTGCCTGATTTAGTCATTTCAGACAGAGATCTTTGTTATTCTTCTGGATTAGTCTCCAAAGAGTTTTTGTTATTCTAGTACATCTGAGTTCAGTTGATATCCTCAGAACGACGGACAGTCAGATCAGACGAGGCGAACCTTAGAGGAGATGCCATGTGTTATAGTGCTCGACTTAGCACTAGTGGCAGGATTTTGATTTTCGTGGAGACTTTGTACAACGACAACTATTTCATGAATTATTGGATGCACTTTTCAAGAGTTGTATGAGAAGAAAGGAAGATCCCCGTTGATTGGAGGTGATTTTCTGTGTCACCTGTTTTGGAACCAGAGATGAGTCGAATTGTGACTGAGCAGAGGAAGATTATTCTGACGAGAATGAGTCGACTTTGGATTGACGAACTTGAAGGAGTTATTTGAGAGACAGAGTTCATGTTGGAACCACATTTGATTTCGAGGACGAAATCTTTTCTTAGAGGGGGAGAATTGTAACGCCCCGAATCTATCTTAATTATGCTTATTTGAGATAATCGGAGATTTCAGAGTTTAAGAGTCGACTTGTATTTGATCAGGGTCCTTTTTGAAAATTTCGGATTTTTGAGGGACTAAAATGCAAACATTGGATTTGTTAGATATTTATAATCTCTTTGACTCTTCTCCTTCACTCATCCTCCCTCCCACATGCCTCCCCTCCATTGAAGAACTCCAAACGTGAGTTTCAAGCTTTGGAATTCTCCGTTTTTGTCGATCCGTCCGTTGGAATTTATTTCTGAAGGCAGATTAGCGATCACGGCTAAGAGAGCTTCGTTCTATCGTAAGTTTTTCTACGATCAGATACATTCTAGTTTTTGGATGTTGTTAGAATCGATTGAGATTTGAGTATGTTGTTCTTGGCGGAGTTCTGGTCGTTTATTATCTGTCAATTTTGAATTAGAGCGACGTTCAGATTTGTTTTAATTTTTGGAAGATTATTCGAAAATGTGGATTTTTAAATTGTTGGAATTGAATTGAATTTAGTAAAGGATGATTGATATGAGTTGTTTGAATTGATATTATGTTTTCTGTGTTTCCGGTTTATCAGATTATAGCCGTTATGCCGCCGGTTTGAATTTTAAGAATTTTGGAAGTTTTGTTGAGTTTTGGGATTATTTGGTTTGGATGGATTGTTATTGGATTGTGTTTGTATCCGTACAGATTGATTGAAGATAGCGGAGTTCAGAATTGTCAGCTTTCGAATCGTTGAAGAGTTGATCGAGGTTTGGTATCGAGTTGATCTCATCCTCGGAAGTTGACTTGAATTATCTTCATCGTTGAACTTTGTTTGGAATGGAATTTTGATTTGGAATTCTTGTTGTTGTTGTTTCCAGGTTTGGAGCATCGACGTTTGAAAGAGGTATAAGATGACTTAGACTGGAATGGAACGTGTGACTCGAATTCGACTTGATTCGAGTGTTCCGAAAAAATCACATACTTGCATGTTATTTGATTATTTGAGTTAATTGAGTTATGTTTTGCATTGCATTCATATTGATCCAAGAATTTTTGATTTGAGCAGCGTGCAGGACGGCCCTTTTATGATAGACGTTTTGGGGGCTATACTGTGAGTGGCCTGGGTGTAGCCGTTTCTGTAACGACCCACTGTATCAAGACGAGTCTTTTCACCGTGCTTATGTCCTCACTCACACGCACCCTGAAAAACTTCCCAGGGGGTCACCCATCCTGTAATTGCCTCAAGTCAAGCACGCTTAACTTTGGAGTTCTTATGTGATGAGCTCCCGAAAAGAAGATGCACCTTCTTGATATGAGCAGTACATATGAAATCTTTTTAAACCCTCCTCAACTATGTAGTCCCATACTTACACAGTCTCAGAATCCCCTCTCATTCCGGCACGGGATCGGTTCATTCATGTCTCCCTCCGCCTAGAAGCCTACCAGGAGCCGCTCATTGTCCGTGCAACCTCTTGGCACCGGCGATCACTCCCTGCCTCCTCAGCCCCGGGCGTCACAGTTTCACCTAGTGCTAGCATACTCCTTATAGTCGCACCAAAGTCTAGAGGGTGGAGATACGTAGCACCACCTCGATCGGGAGAGTCGGTGAGTTGTTTACGTGATCTCATCCTCGGGATCCCAAAAGCAAAAGCAGCAACTCTTTTGATTATCCGACTTGATAATCCCAGATTTTAAAGACATGCATTGCATTTATGCAGATAAATTGAGTTTTAGACATGCTTGTGGAATTGCATGGTTGTTATTTGAATATCTGGAAGATGATGCATTTCGTTTGAGATGTTTTTTATGATATTTCATGTTAGTCTCTTTTACTGGGAATATTATTCTCACCGGATTATCCGGCTGTTGTCTTTGTTTGTATGTGTACTTGGCAACAGGTGGGGCAGGATCGAGTCAGAGACGACAGGGATAGAACGAGAATGAAGAATAGAAGTGGGACTTCGAGTTAGAATTGGAAATGCATGCCAATCTAGTTTATGCTTTGAAAGCATGTTTAGAATTTGAATGTTGTTGAATATTAGAATTGATTATGAATGATGAATATTTAAGTTTGTATGTTAATTACACGTTGTTGGATTCGGAATTGAGCATGTTAGATTGATATTAGATTGAGTCGAATTGTTGAATTGAGATTTGAAACATGTTCCGTTTTCTGGAAAAATTCTGATCCCAGGGTGCGCTCGATCCTACGATTTCATGGAATCGAGCGCGGCCCCTGATTATTTGGAGGAAGTGACTTTGAACAATTGGTGCGCTCGATCCTGGCTTTTTGCCGGATCGAGCGCGGCACTTATATTTTTCTCGACAGAGAGTTCAGGAATATGGTGCGCTCGATCCTGGATTTTTGCCGGATCGAGCACAGCACTATTCATCCGAAAAAAAAAATTCTTCCTTTTCTTTAAGGCTTTGATTAATGATGTTTAATTATGGATTATTTGTTATTAGCCGATTAGAATTGAGGTCTCACATTAAGTGGTATCAGAGCGATAAGATTCTTGGACTGAATTTAGAAGTGAGCGGGATAGATCGAGTCCGCATGAATTGAATTCTCGCATGTGATTGAGTTATTTAAATTGATTTGTTTAAATACCATGCAAGCATGCTTTATTTTTGAGAATTATTTGAGTTACATGATTACGTGATTTAAATTATAAAGCATGACTTATTTGAGATATGAACTGTATTTCATTTCGGATCCGAATTCCAATTGCTTGAGTAAGCAAAACAGAGGTTGTTTGAATTGAGAATGAGAATCAGTTTGAGATCCAAAATTCAGCACTTTGGAGTAGAATGAGCTTATCAAACAGAGATTTTGGGCACCGAATTTTTGAGATGGAGATATTTGTGTCCCGACCATCTAGAATTATCAAAATTGTGTCATTGAAGAGTTTGAGCAGGCGAGAACCAAGATCAACTACTTCGACTGATCTAGATCGTACTACTATTGAGAATGATGATGGAGGCAGGAGTTGAATAGAAGAATCGATCAGTGGTGGACTCTCTTGACTACTCAGATGACCGTCGAATCCGGTTAGTAGTTCATCAACAATAGGTATTTCAAAGTTGGTAGAATTCGAAGAAGCTGTCAGGTCTGTCATCAGCCCAGACACTTTTGACTATTTTATTTCAAAGATGTGCGGAGGAATTCTCTTTGTTGTAGTTGATATTCTAATCTAGCCCGAATTGGTTGATAAACCAGTGATTAGAGAGTGATTCTCAGACATGATCAGATGATGGATATTCTGTCAGAATTTTGTCAGATTGTTTTGACTGCCTGATTTAGTCATTTCAGACAGAGATCTTTGTTATTCTTCTGGATTAGTCTCCGAAGAGTTTTTGTTATTCTAGTACATCTGAGTTCAGTTGATATCCTCAGAACGACGGACAGTCAGATCAGATAAGGCGAACCTTAGAGGAGATGTCATGTGTTATAGTGCTCGACTTAGCACTAGTGGCAGGATTTTGATTTTCGTGGAGACTTTGTACAACAACTATTTCATGAATTATTGGATGCACTTTTCAAGAGTTGTACGAGAAGAAAGGAAGATCCCCGTTGATTGGAGGTGATTTTCTGTGTCACCTGTTTTGGAACCAGAGATGAGTCGAATTGTGACTGAGCAGAGGAAGATTATTCTGACGAGAATGAGTCGACTTTGGATTGACGAACTTGAAGGAGTTATTTGAGAGACAGAGTTCGTGTTGGAACCGCGTTTGATTTCGAGGACGAAATCTTTTCTTAGAGGGGGAGAATTGTAACGCCCCGAATTTATCTTAATTACGCTTATTTGAGATAATCAGAGATTTCAAAGTTTAAGAGTCGACTTGTATTTGATTAGGGTCCTTTTTGCAAATTTCAGATTTTTGAGGGACTAAAATGCAAATATTGGATTTTTTAGATATTTATAATCTCTTTGACTCTTCTCCTTCACTCATCCTCCCTCCCACACGCCTCCCCTCCATTGAAGAACTCCAAACGTGAGTTTCAAGCTTTGGAATTCTCCGTTTTTGTCGATCCGTCCGTTGGAATTTATTTCTGAAGGCAGATTAGCAATCACGGCTGAGAGAGCTTCGTTCTATCGTAAGTTTTTCTACGATCAGATACATTCTAGTTTTTGGATGTTGTTAGAATCGATTGAGATTTGAGTATGTTGTTCTTGGCGAAGTTTTGGTCGTTTATTATCTGTCGGTTTTGAATTAGAGCAACGTTCGTATTTGTTTTGATTTTTGGAAGATTATTCGAAAATGTGGATTTTTAGATTGTTGGAATTGAATTGAATTGAGTAAAGGATGATTGATATGAGTTGTTTGAATTGATATTATGCTGTCTGTGTTTTCGGTTTATCAGATTATAGCCGTTATGCCGCCGGTTTGAATTTTAAGAATTTTGGAAGTTTTGTTGAGTTTTGGGATTATTTGGTTTGGATGGATTGTTATTGGATTGTGTTTGTATCCGTACAGATTGATTGAAAATAACGGAGTTCAGAATTTTCAGCTTTCGAATCGTTGAAGAGTTGATCGAGGTTTGGTATCGAGTTGATCTCATCCTCGGAAGTTGACTTGAATTATCTTCATCGTTGAACTTTGTTTGGAATGGAATTTTGATTTGGAATTCTTGTTGTTGTTGTTTCCAGGTTTGGAGCATCGACGTTTGAAAGAAGTATAAGATGACTTAGACTGGAATGGAACGTGTGACTCGAATCCGACTTGATTCGAGTGTTCCGGAAAAATCACATACTTGCATGTTATTTGATTATTTGAGTTAATTGAGTTATGTTTTGCATTGCATTCATATTGATCCAAGAATTCTTGATTTGAGCAGCGGGCAGGACGGCCCTTTTATGATAGACGTTTTGGGGGCTATACTGTGAGTGGCCTGGGTGTAGCCGTTTCACCTAGTGCTAGCATACTCCTTATAGTCGCACCAAAGTCAAGACGATGGAGATACGTAGCACCACCTCGATCGGGAGAGTTAGTGAGTTGTTTACGTGATCTCATTCTTGGGATCCCAAAAGCAAAAGCAGCAACTCTTTTGATTATCCGACTTGATAATCCCATATTTTAAAGACATGCATTGCATTTATGCAGATGAATTGAGTTTTAGACATGCTTGTGGAATTGCATGGTTGTTATTTGAATATCTAGAAGATGATGCATTTCGTTTGAGATGTTTTTATGATATTTCATGTTAGTCTCTTTTACTGGGAATATTATTCTCACCGGATTATTCGGCTGTTGTCTTTGTTTGTATGTGTACTTGGCAACAGGTGGGGCAGGATCGAGTCAGAGACGACAGGGATAGAACGAGAATGAAGAATAGAAGTGGGACTTCGAGTTAGAATTGGAAATGCATGCCAATCTAGTTTATGCTTTGAAAGCATGTTTAGAATTTGAATGTTGTTGAATATTAGAATTGATTATGAATGATGAATATTTAAGTTTGTATGTTAATTACACGTTGTTGGATTCAGAATTGAGCATGTTAGATTGATATTAGATTGAGTCGAATTGTTGAATTGAGATTTGAAACATGTTCAGTTTTCTGGAAAAATTCTGATCCCAGGGTGCACTCGATCCTACGATTTCATGGGATCGAGCGCGGCCTCTGATTATTTGGAGGCAGTGACTTTGAACAATTGGTGCGCTCGATCCTGGCTTTTTGCCGGATCGAGCGCGGCACTTATATTTTTCTCGATAGAGAGTTCAGGAATATGGTGCGCTCGATCCTGGATTTTTGCCAGATCGAGCGCAGCACTATTCATCTGAAAAAAAAAATTTCTTCCTTTTCTTTTAGGCTTTGATTAATGATGTTTAATTATGGATTATTTGTTATTAGCCGATTAGAATCGAGGTCTCACATAGCCCCAAAAGGATCAACTAGCTAAGTCTATCATTCATTAATTCTCGATTCACCAGAATCTCACATTGTTGATCAACAACTATGATCTTTGTGATTCTGTTCAATGAGAAATATCTGAACTCAAAACACTTGGAATAACCGATTTCTCACGAGTTTCACTAACTTTATCTCTGATGGTGTCAGATGATAACCAAAAGTAGTCACTGGCACAAATCCTGCACTAATCTGGATCTACCATCATACTGTTCCTGCCCAAACCATAGACAATAGTATTACTAATCTTCGGACTAATTCCAATTCAATTATCATTCTCTATCTTGTACAAATTTTGTTACCATGGAATCTTATTTCATATCTCCGACGAAGTCAGACAATAATCCAATGATCATTGATACATAATCAGTCCTTAGATTAATTTTTTCTATGATATCTCCCTTATCAAGTCTTTCTGTTCAGAATGTTAACCAATTAAGGAATATCCCTTAAAAACTATCCTAACAGCAGAAAATCTTATTTTTTTTTATCTCTGACGAAGTCAGACGATAACTAATTTCCTTGGATATTAAATCCAGTATCAAGCTCTATCTCTATAGGAAAATCCACATATCTAATATCCATATCCCTACCGTGACTGTTGTAAACCACCAGACTAAGGTAGCCACCCCTGTACACCTCTTCCCCTGAAGCACGAAAGGCTCCCAGAGTAATACAGGCCTAGGATCGCGCCTCATATCTATCTAGTCATATATCCACATAGTCCACAACACTTGGTATATTTGAACACTGTGTCCTTGATGAAAACAAATCATTCCTGGAACTACTCAAAGTCAATCAAATTTATTAGATTATTCCAGAATATATCGACTGAAAACATTCATTTCCAAGTTTTTCAAAAGATCACTTGTAGAGGATTATCCATACTAGATTATCTTGATAACAGAAATTCTCAAACAGCATTTCTGACGAAGCCAGACGATTCCCATACCTTATGAAAGCATTCAACTAAATTAAAATACCCATGTGACTGCTATAGAATTATTAGGCTAATGTAACCTCTCCCATATTTCCCCCCCCCCCCTGAAACACGAATGGTTTCCAGAGTGATGCCGACATAGCGCCACGTTTCATTTCCATCTAGCTAATTCATATAATCCACAGTGCATGGTATAATCTTGCCCAATTATACAAATCGTCAATCGAATCACTGTAGTTGAATAATTGATTAACTGATCAATTCATAAAATCATGATAATCCCAAATATTATAGTACTTGTGTAACGCCCCGTTTTTATCTTAATTTAATTTATTTGAGTTAATCAGAGATTACAGAGTTCTCGAGCCGGTTTGATTTTGATCAGGGTCCTTTTTGCAAAAATTGGATTTTTCAGGGACTAAAACGCAATTATCGGTTTTTTTTAGATATTTATAAGGATTTTGGACCCACTCTCTTCTCCATCATCTTCCTCTTCACGCCTCCCTCCTCCATTGTTGAAGAAATCGATTCTTCAAGCTTCCAGATTTCATCCCGAGCTCGATCCGGCCGTTGGAATTTATTTCTGAAGGCAGATTATCGATCACTGCAGTGAGAGCTCTGTTATATTGTAAGTTCTTCTACGATCGGATACATTCTAGTTTTTGGATGTTGTTAGAATCGTTCGAGATTCGAGTATGTTGTTCTAGACAGAGTTCTGATCGTTTATTATCTGTCAGTTTTGAAATAGAGCGACGTTCGGATTTGTTATGATTTTTGGAAGCCATTTTCGAAAATCATGGTTTTGAGATTTGTTGGGTTTGTCTTGTTGTTGTTGTATTAGCATTGAATTGAGTTGTTATCAGTATTGAACTGCTGTCTGCGTTGCCGGTTTGTTCAGTTATAGCCGTTATGCCGTCGGTTTGAGTTTTTGGAGATTTTGAACCGTTTTTGAGTTTGAACTTGGCTTGTAAGTTGATCGTGGTTATTGATCAATCATCTCTTGTATCTGAACAGATTCGTTTGGAGTTGTCAAGCCCAGAGTTAGCAGCTGTTTGATCGTTTCAGAGAATTGGACGAAGAACGGTATAAAGAGTTTTCCTTGAACCGTTGCCTTGTTGTTGTTAGATTGTGTAGTTGTTTATACAATCTCTTTTGTAGCTTATCCAGAGTTGGAGCTACTGCATTGAAAGGTAAAAGCAGTCATCGCAGTGGGATAGCATACTCGGGACTGTGGTTCTTGAGTTTTCCCTTTTGAAATCACGTACTTGCATCTACACTTGTTCTAGCATGAGGAACTTGTGTTTTGTTTGATTGTTTTGGCTTATGTTTTATGTTTCTGTTATGCATTCATCTTGAGCCAATCTTGTTTTCAGCGGGCAGAACCGCCCTTTTTGTTTAGACGTTTGGGAACTATGATTGAGTGGCCCAGGTCGTAGTCGTTTCGTCTGGTGCTAGCATACTCATTATAGTTGCTCAAAGTCTAGAGGAGTGAGATACGTGGCACCACCTTGATTGGGAGAGTCGGTGAGTTGTTACGTGATCTTATCCTCGGGATCCCAAAGGCACAACAGCAATCCCTCGTTATCAGATTTGATATCCCTGTTTAAAGACATGCATTTCATTACGATGTTATTGATTTCGTTATTGTATTGAAAGCATGTTTGTTACTTGTATTACTTGTTATGTTGCTTTTACTGGGAATGTCGTTCTCACCGGTTATCCGGCTGTTGCTTTGTTTTGTATGTGTACTTGGCAACAGGTGGGGCAGGAACAAGTCAGAAGAGGCATGGTTAGCTTCGAGGGAAATAGTAGAAGTGAGACTCGGTTTAGAAGTCGAATTGGCATGTTTATCTAGTTTAAGATTGAAGCATGTTAGAACTCGAACTTGATATGTTTTTTTATTCGAATTAGTTTGTATTCGGATTGTAATCTAAAATCGAAGTATGTTGTTGTTGTATCGTTTTAGACTTCTGGTTGTTTTTAGGCCTTCTGAAAGCATGACTTGTTATGGAATGTTTCCCTACACCCTGTTATTGCATATGTATTTGAAGGCATGTCGGACCAAGCGCGGAATCCTTTCTTTATTTTCTGCAGCCTGAGCATTTTCTGCCCAGGCCTTCCGCGCGCGCGCGAGGCCTCCGTTGGGCCTCTGAATTGTTTGCCCGCGCGCGCGCGAGCTTGGTACCTCGCGCGGGCGCGAGCCTTTGGTGGGTCTCGGTTGTTGAAGCCCGCGCACGCGCGAGCTTGGTTCCTCGCGCGGGCGCGCGGCTTTTAAAAAAAAAAAAAAAAAAAAAACTTTTGAATTGTTTACTCTTGGATTCTTGTTCGCTTAATTGTTGTTTAATCCGAGATTAGTGGTTTAGAATCGAGGTCTCACATTAAGTGGTATCAGAGCATTAAGATTCTTGGTCGAACTAGAGTGAGCGGGGTAGATCGAGTCTGTGTGTAATGACTCCTCGCATGTGTTTGAATTATTTAATTGTGTACTTAATTCCATGCGAGCATGCTTTATTGTTTGAGCATTATTTGAATTACATGGTTGTGTGATTTAAATTAATAAAGCATGATCTACTTGAGATATAATTGTTTCTGTTCTCGACTGGTATTCGGTATTCCAAGCGGTTGTAAGGGCACTGATGGTAGCGATTGAGATATCTCGTGTGCTAACCTTTGATTATCAGATGGGTCCTCGTCGAGTGATAAACAGAAACACACCACCAGTTATCCCTGCGACTGAGCAAGCTAGCACTGAGGTTGATCAGTTGGATGCTTCAGCAACTCCTATGGAAATCTTGCTGAAGAGGTTTCAGTCGTTCAATCCGCCATTGTTGATGGGTTCAGAAAATCCAGTTGACTGTGAGAGTTGGTTGGATGATATGGATCAGTTGTTTGATTCCATTGACTACACAGATGACCGCCGAATCAGGTTAATAATTCATCAGCTGCGTGGTGGTGCTAAGAGCTGGTGGATCATGACAAAGAAAGCATTTGAGAGTAGAGGTACAGAGGTTACTTGGACTCTTTTTAAATCTGAGTTTTATAAGCGGTTTTTCCTTATCTCATATCGTAAGGATAAGGGAGCAGAGTTTGCAAATCTGAGGCAAGGAAATCTGAACATTGAAGAGTACGTGGCTAAGTTCGATAGTCTGTTGCGTTTTGCACCGCTAATTGCCGGAGATGAAGAAGCTAAGGCAGATCAGTTCATCAACGGGTTGAACCCCGATGTCTTCACGTTGGTTAACACCAACAGGCCTAGCAACTTTGCGGATGCCATGAATTACGCAAAGGGAGCAGAAGCAGGCTTGTGGAGGCAAAGAGGTAATCAGGGGGCACCTCAGCAGCAGAGGCAGTATCAGAACCAACCATCTCAGTACCAGAATCAGCCACCTCAACATCAGAACCAGCAGCAGAGGTATGAAGGTGGAAACAGTGGGGGAAACAGAAAGGATCAGTACAAGGCAAGAGGTAAACAGTTCAAGAGACAGGGGAACAGTTCGTCCAGTTCCAGTGGTTCGAAGCAATTCGGTTCAGGACCGAGTTCTGGGTCATCATCCTTGTACTGCAGCAAGTGTGGAGGAAGACATTCACAGGATCAGTGTGTGGGAGTCTTCGGCAATTGTAACACATGTCAGCAACCGGGAGACTTCTCTAAAGTGTGCCCTCAACGTAATAGAGATAGAGCTCAGAGTGGGAGTTCGTCTAGACCTGCAGCTCAGACGGAGAGGCAGTCGTCTGCAGTACACTCTTTCCAACCCCAGCAACAGCAGAACAGACAGGGAGGTAGCTCTATTGCAAATCAGCCTCCGAGACAGCAAGCACGAGTCTTTGCATTGACAGAGGATCAGGCTCAGGCAGCACCTGACGATGTCATAGCAGGTAACTGTTCGATTTTCGGTCATTTTGCTCATGTCTTGATAGATACAGGTGCTTCCCATTCCTTTATCTCTGAGAAATATGTGTTATTGCATGCTTTGCCAACTGAATTGTTGCCTACAGTAGTAGCTGTTACTTCACCTTTGGGTGGAGGAATTGTTTCTGTCCGACTAGTCAGGAACTGTGAACTTTGTTTCGAGGGGAATTTGTTAGAATTCGACTGTATTGTGCTTGGGTTGTCAGATTTTTATTGTATTGTCGGTATAGATGCTTTGACCAAGTACAGGGCAACAGTTGATTGTTTTCTGAAAGTTGTCAGGTTCAGACCTGAAATGGCAGACGAGTGGAAATTCTTTGGTAAGGGTTCTCGATCTAGAATTCCTTTGATTTCAATGTTATCTATGACTCGTTTGTTACAGAGAGGTGCAGAAGGATTTTTGGTTTATGCGGTTGATGTACTAAAATCTAGCCCAGCTTTGGTTGACTTACCAGTGGTTAGAGATTTTGCTGATGTGTTTCCGGAAGATGTTCCTGGATTGCCACCCATTCGAGAGGTTGAATTCAGCATTGACTTAGTGCCAGGTACTCAACCTATTTCAAAAGCTCCTTATCGTATGGCACTTGTTGAATTGAGAGAGTTGAAGGAGCAGCTTGAGGATTTGATTGCCAAGGGATACATCAGACCTAGTGTATCGCCTTGGGGTGCTCCTGTTCTATTCGTTCGGAAGAAGGATGGTTCTATGCGGCTCTGTATCGACTACCGTCAATTGAATCAGGCTACAGTTAAGAACAGGTATCCTTTACCCCGAATAGATGACTTGTTCGATCAACTGCAGGGTTCTTCTGTCTACTCTAAGATTGATCTGAGGTCAGGCTACCATCAGCTGAGAGTGCGAGAGGAAGATGTTCCTAAGACCGCATTCAGAACGAGGTATGGTCACTTTGAGTTTATAGTCATGCCGTTCGGTTTGACTAACGCTCCAGCTGTTTTTATGGGTTTGATGAACCGTATCTTTCAGCGTTATTTAGATGAGTTCGTCATTATTTTCATCGATGATATTCTTATCTACTCGAAGAACCGTACTGACCATGCAGAGCACTTGAGAATCGTCTTGCAGATTTTACGAGTTGAGTAGTTGTTTGCCAAGCTATCGAAATGAGAATTCTGGTTAGATCGAGTTGTCTTTCTCGGTCATATTATTTCTGAAGATGGGATTTCTGTCGATCCCAGCAAAATCGAAGCGGTTATGAATTGGCCTAGACCGACATCAGTACCTGAGATCCGAAGCTTCATGGGTTTAGCTGGTTATTACCGTCGTTTCATCGAGGGTTTCTCGTCTATTGCCAAGCCTATTACCCAGCTGACTCAGAAGAATGCGCCTTTTGTCTGGACTACAGATTGTGAGGCTAGCTTTGTTGATCTGAAGAGGAGACTGACCAGTGCTCCAATTCTTTCTATTCCGAAGGGTACTGGAGGTTTCACAGTGTATTGTGATGCTTCTAACCGAGGTTTGGGTTGTGTTCTTATGCAGCATAAGCATGTGGTGGCGTATGCATCAAGGCAGCTGAAACCGCATGAGACTCGTTATCCGGTCCATGATCTTGAACTAGCTGCGATCGTCTTTGCTCTGAAGATCTGGCGTCACTATCTTTATGGTGAGTCTTTCGAGATCTTTTCTGACCATAAGAGTCTTAAGTACTTGTTTTCTCAAGCAGAGCTGAATATGAGACAGAGGAGATGGTTAGATCTGTTGAAGGATTTCGACTGTGAAATCAAGTACTATCCGGGGAAGTCTAATGCAGTTGCAGATGCCTTGAGCCGAAAGCTTTGTTCTTTATCTCTTTCTACTATGGGTGTTTCCCAGTTGATCGATGATTGTTGCACTTCTGGTTTAGAGTTTGAAACAGATAGGGAGACTATCAGAGTGTTTGCTATTCAAGCCGAGCCAGAGATGTTTGCTGCAATCAGAGAAGCACAGAAGTCTGAGCCGAGCATCCAGATTTCAGTAGAGAAAGTCAGATCGGGCCATCAGTCTGAATTCCAGGTTAGAGATGATGTTTTGTTCGTGAATAATCGTATTGTTGTGCCTGATATTTCGGAGTTGAGACAGCGTATTCTCCGAGAGGCTCATTGCAGGCAGTTTAGCGTTCATCCTGGAGGTCGTAAGATGTACAACGATCTGAAGAGTCAGTTCTGGTGGAAGAGAATGAAGGACGATGTTGCGAGATTTGTATCTCGGTGTTTGAATTGTCAGCAAGTGAAAGCAGAGCGGAAGCGACCAGGTGGTCTTTTGCACAGCCTATCTGTTCCTGAATGGAAATGGGATCACATTTCTATGGATTTTGTCACGAAGCTACCACGATCCGTTCGAGGATGCGATGCTATTTGGGTAGTGATCGACCGATTGACGAAGTCTGCGTGTTTTATTCCGTACAGGATGACGTATCGTCATGATCAGATGGCTGAGTTGTATGTTAGCAATGTTGTGAGATTGCATGGTGTGCCGAAGTCGATCGTTTCAGACAGAGATCCTAGATTCACTTCTCACTTCTGGCACAGTCTTCAGGGGGCACTTGGTACTCGATTGCATCTGAGTACAGCTTATCATCCTCAGACAGATGGACAGTCAGAGCGGACTATCCAGACGTTGGAGGATATGCTGCGAGCGGTAGTGCTAGACTTTGGCACTAGTTGGCAGGATTCTTTGCCTCTTGTCGAGTTTTCTTACAACAACAGCTTCCAAGCGAGTATCGGTATGGTGCCTTTTGAGGCTTTGTATGGTAGAAAGTGCCGATCTCTGTTGTTTTGGGATGTATTGTCCGAGTCACCAGATTTGGGACCAGAGATGCTTAGAGATATGGCAGAGCAGGTTAAGATCATTCAGACCAGAATGAAGTCAGCTCAAGATAGACAGGCGAAGTATGCGAATGTCAGACGTCGACCTCTGAGTTTTGAGCAGGGAGACCGTGTATTCCTTAAGATTTCTCCGTTCAGAGGCACCGTCAGATTCGGTAAGAGAGGAAAGTTATCTCCGAGATTCATCGGTCCGTACGAAATTCTCGAGAAAATAGGCGATCTTGCCTACAGACTTGCACTTCCTCCGTCTTTATCTGGTATTCACGACGTTTTTCACGTCTCTATGCTGCGAAAGTATCAACCAGATATTTCTCATATCCTTCAGCCTGACGAAGCCGAGTTAGACGAGACCCTGAGCTATTTTGAGCGACCGATTCAGATCCTTGATCGGAAAGAAAAGCAACTCAGAACCAAGTTGATTCCATTGGTGAAAGTGCAGTGGAGCCGTCACGGCGTCGAGGAAGCGACTTGGGAGATAGAATCTGACATGAGATAGCGATTTCCGGAGTTATTCGGATGACGTGAGTTCTTCTTACTGTCTTTAGTTCTTTATTCTATCTTATGAGTTATGGTTCTTGTGGATTCGAGGACGAAATCTCTTCTTAGTGGGGGAGAATTGTAACGCCCCGTTTTTATCTTAATTGAATTTATTTGAGTTAATCAGAGATTACAGAGTTCTCGAGCCGGTTTGATTTTGATCAGGGTCCTTTTTGCAAAAATTGGATTTTTCAGGGACTAAAACGCAATTATCGGTTTTTTTTAGATATTTATAAGGATTTTGGACCCACTCTCTTCTCCATCATCTTCCTCTTCACGCCTCCCTCCTCCATTGTTGAAGAAATCGATTCTTCAAGCTTCCAGATTTCATCCCGAGCTCGATCCGGCCGTTGGAATTTATTTCTGAAGGCAGATTATCGATCACTGCAGTGAGAGCTCTGTTATATTGTAAGTTCTTCTACGATCGGATACATTCTAGTTTTTGGATGTTGTTAGAATCGTTCGAGATTCGAGTATGTTGTTCTAGACATAGTTCTGATCGTTTATTATCTGTCAGTTTTGAAATAGAGCGACGTTCGGATTTGTTATGATTTTTGGAAGCCATTTTCGAAAATCATGGTTTTGAGATTTGTTGGTTTTGTCTTGTTGTTGTTGTATTAGCATTGAATTGAGTTGTTATCAGTATTGAACTGCTGTCTGCGTTGCTGGTTTGTTCAGTTATAGCCGTTATGCCGTCGGTTTGAGTTTTTGGAGATTTTGAACCATTTTTGAGTTTGAACTTGGCTTGTAAGTTGATCGTGGTTATTGATCAATCATCTCTTGTATCTGAACAGATTCGTTTGGAGTTGTCAAGCCCAGAGTTAGCAGCTGTTTGATCGTTTCAGAGAATTGGACGAAGAACGGTATAAAGAGTTTTCCTTGAACCGTTGCCTTGTTGTTGTTAGATTGTGTAGTTGTTTATACAATCTCTTTTGTAGCTTATCCAGAGTTGGAGCTACTGCATTGAAAGGTAAAAGCAGTCATCGCAGCGGGATAGCATACTCGGGACTGTGGTTCTTGAGTTTTCCCTTTTGAAATCACGTACTTGCATCTACACTTGTTCTAGCATGAGGAACTTGTGTTTTGTTTGATTGTTTTGGCTTATGTTTTATGTTTCTGTTATGCATTCATCTTGAGCCAATCTTGTTTTCAGCGGGCAGAACCGCTCTTTTTGTTTAGACGTTTGGGAACTATGATTGAGTGGCCCAGGTCGTAGTCGTTTCGTCTGGTGCTAGCATACTCATTATAGTTTCTCAAAGTCTAGAGGAGTGAGATACGTGGCACCACCTCGATTGGGAGAGTCGGTGAGTTGTTACGTGATCTTATCCTCGGGATCCCAAAGGCACAACAGCAATCCCTCGTTATCAGATTTGATATCCCTGTTTAAAGACATGCATTTCATTACGATGTTATTGATTTCGTTATTGTATTGAAAGCATGTTTGTTACTTGTATTACTTGTTATGTTGCTTTTACTGGGAATGTCGTTCTCACTGGTTATCCGGCTGTTGCTTTGTTTTGTATGTGTACTTGGCAACAGGTGGGGCAGGAACAAGTCAGAAGAGGCATGGTTAGCTTCGAGGGCAAGTAGTAGAAGTGAGACTCGGTTTAGAAGTCGAATTAGCATGTTTATCTAGTTTAAGATTGAAGCATGTTAGAACTCGAACTTGATATGTTTTGTTATTCGAATTAGTTTGTATTCGGATTGTAATCTAAAATCGAAGTATGTTGTTGTTGTATCGTTTTAGACTTCTGGTTGTTTTTAGGCCTTCTGAAAGCATGACTTGTTATGGAATGTTTCCCTACACCCTGTTATTGCATATGTATTTGAAGGCATGTCGGACCAAGCGCGGAATCCTTTCTTTATTTTCTGTAGCCTGAGCATTTTCTGCCCAGGCCTTCCGCGCGCGGGCGAGGCGTTTCTGAATTGTTTGCCCGCGCACGCGCGAGCTTGGTACCTCGCGCGGGCGCGAGCCTTTGGTGGGTCTCGGTTGTTGAAGCCCGCGCACGCGCGAGCTTGGTTCCTCGCGCCGGCGCGCGGCGTTTAAAAAAAAACAAAAAAAAAAAAAAAAACTTTTGAATTGTTTACTCTTGGATTCTTGTTCGCTTAATTGTTGTTTAATCCGAGATTAGTGGTTTAGAATCGAGGTCTCACAACTTGAACCACAAATACAGGTCTAAACAATCTTTTTACATTTCCCCAAAACAGAACAACTAAATACAAGTAGATAAATTCAAGTGTCGTTCAATTTTTTTATAACAATTCAAATCAGTTTACATCGAAGGATGTACAATACAATGATCCAAATACTTACAACTGAAAAACTGTTTACAACAAAATCTTAATACGGTATTTAAAACCCAATACAACGGAAATCTTACAATCTGACTAAATGCAGAAATCTTTCATTCCGTCTACTGATCTTGAACATGAGGTTTCCCGTCTACCACACACAGAAGCATCGATACAAGCATGTCAGCTAACTTCCTCCTCGCAAGATCTAAAATATTATATCCTACTAGAGATGACCAAATCTTCATGAGGCATTCTCTTGGCAGGATCTTCTGACAATCTCTCCAATTACTAGTGGAGAATCTTCAGGGGTGACTTCCTTGGTCGAAGATGAATGAATGAATACATGTCACACATTCCATTTAACCTTGAGAAGTGCCTAGAGTTCATAGCATGATCTTCCCTCCCAACATCATTCTGCTGGAATCCAAATAAGGCGAAACTCTGATGCCAACCTTGGCAATTACGATCTTGAAAAAGCCTAAATACCTTCCTATTCTAACTCCTTATATTGTTATTGTCATTGAATCCAATTTGTAATCTAGAAGGAGAACCAAAATTTCAATACTATGTCCCAAAGAATCTTATTGCATGCTCTGATATCATAAATGTAGTGACTGCACCGTGATCACCTATTAATCATAAACTTAAGCATGAAATTTACACAATAAATAATCATAATCAGAGATATACAGCGGAAACTCAAACAACTTAATACCAGCATAGTAAAACCTAGTGGCTGACCCCGCAATCTTGCCTTGGTCACCACCCAATCTCTAGATCTCTAAAAGTACAACCTGCAACTGCCCCGTCGAATGGGGTGTCTAGACAATAGAAAAATAACTGGATGTGAGCGCTAAATCTCAGTACGGTAGTATGGGTAAACATACGTATATGATGCATTCAATGTAATGAACAGGTATCATATCTGGGTAACAAATCAAAATTCACATAGACTGGCTCCTAGGACAAGAGTTTTAGCCTCGGGGAATCAAACTGCTGAACCCTACCACTCTCTCCTAACTGGATGTGGACATAGAATGTCCCCTGGAACACTAGAGATGGAACGACCCGTTGGTCGAGTGACTCTCAGTGCCCAAAACGTCCTAACAAGGGCTGAGCACCCTATAACCATAGCTTATCTCTAAGGAGATACAGACTCAATATGAAATGCACATGCAACATAATATTTCAAAGCGATAACATGCATCATTCCAAATAATATGCAACACATAAGCATGCAAACCTGCAGGAAATATCAGTCAGTACTTACGTACCTTTCTAAGGCAGTTCCTAGAAGCACCCATCTAGGTTCCAAGCCTACCATGCAACACTACAATTCATAACAATCAAGCATTATCTAACATGCCAAACATCATATATCATGCTTTAAAAGCCTTAATTAAACTATAACATACTCCCTATTGTCTATAGGGAGCTAGAGCTATACCTTCATCCGTCGTCAGCTTGCTGATGTCGAATTCCCCAGATCTTGGGCACAACCTCGCTACGGCCACTGGACACCTCGCCAAAGCTCTGCTTCTTGGCCACTACTACGGAAATTGTCTGTTATATATAAAAATTCTACTATCTACTCCAACTATTTATAAAAAAGTTCCGAAGCCCTTAAAATAGAGCCATTACGGGAAAGGAGAGGTTTCAGAGTGAAATGAAAATTAGAAGTCTCGCCCCTATTTATAGGAGGAGTTCGGATCTTCCGATCCCTAGTTCGGACGGTCCGATCCTACATGGTGTCCGCGTTGCATGCATGTGAGTTCGGATGATCTGAACTCCTCTTCGAATCGTCCAATCGGCTCAATGATGTCAGCCATGATGTCATCCATCTGACTAGATTTGGACATCTGTCAATTTGAGTTCGGACCATCCGATCTCCATCGGATCATCCGATCTGCTTCGTATCTTCCAAAACCATCGGACCATCTGATCTATCATGGGCTTAAGTTTGGACCTTCTGAACTCTCCGAGCCCAATTAAGCCCACTAACCATTTTCGTGTGTTCTGGATCCGATTTCTAGGTCCATTTGATCAAATAAAAATCCTTTAATCATGTTTTATAATCTAAACATGACTAGAAAATTAATCTTGTAAAATGGGATCAAGCTACAACAATTCTCATTCCAAAACCTGTTTCTACCGAAACTGCTACCATCATCTAAATCAATCATCTGCAATAACCAAAATTGTTAACCCTAACAATATTACCAATCTCAACTATGTCCAAAAGATACTAATGCATGCTCTGATACCATAAATGTAGTGACCTCACCCAGATTACCTACTTACCAGAGTCTTAAGCATGCAATAATAATAATAAAAAAATTAATCAGAGTTACTATTAACTTAGCGGAAAAAAACCGAAATAGAAATATATATAAAATAAAAGCTTAATCTAGAAACCACCGACGACCCCCGCTACCAAGCCCTGGTCACCGACCAACCACTGATCTCTCTCTTAGTCCACCTACATACATGTCCCGTCAAATGTGGTGTCCAAGAAACACAACAACATGGAAGTGAGCGAACTACGCTCAGGACTTAAAGAAAGAGTATATAAACTTACTATGATACATGCATATGACTGGGTACTGGGTATCACACTTTCTACTCAGTCTGCGCGTTAATGAGTATGTAGTATCATCTGGGGTTAACTCCGTTGGGAACATTCAGTGACTCGTCTTAACCACCATAGCTTCAGTCCCGTCAACATGGCGTCTCCTGGTGTCAGACAATATACAAAAGAATATAGGGCTAAGCGACCCTACTACAAATGCTATCTCGAAAGAGACTCGACTCAACATGAATATGCACATGAAACATAATATATCAAAGCAGTAAAACATGTATCATGACACATAATATGCTACCTATAAACTGGCATACTTGCTGGGTATCTTAGTCAGTACTTACGTACCTCAATCACTGGCCTAGATGTACAAGTATCTACAGTCCAAGCCTACAAGTCAAGATAATACCATATCACTAATACTGGTCTACAAGCCTTAACTAAGCTAATAGATACTCTCTAATACTAATATGGATCTCGGACTATATTTGTTTATGTCGTTAGTCCACTGATGTCGAAGGCCCTGACCCAAGTACAGTTCTGCTACAAGCCCCGTAGCACCTTGCTATCGTCCAACCCTCGAGTATAAGGCTAAAACTCTAAGAATATATACTGATACACACTCAAACACATACAAACACACAATAATTTTGAGGATCTCATCACCTATTTATAGGAAAGGGTTTGGAAGCTCTAAACTCGCATGTTTTCCACGTATCGAATTGCCCTGTTCGGAAGCTCCGACCCCACCCTTCAGACGTTCCGATCTCATGCATGCCATTGCATGTCAAAAAGCTAGCGACACATCAATAGTGTGCATGACCTAAATGTTCGGAAATTTTGATCTCATGTTCGTTGGTTCCGATCTCTCCCTCGGCTTTTGAACTGCATTGCTTGGTCCAAACTCTTCGGACCTTTCGAACTCACATTGATCCATGTTCGAACCTTCCGAAATACTCGAGTCAACTTTGACTCTTGGACTATTTTCTAATATCCTGGAGTTTATTTCTTGATCCGATTAATTGTATTAAAATCTCTTAATTATGTTTAATCATTTAAGCCTGTAAAATGGGATTCGGGTTTCTACACACATATTTTATCATCATGAACACCTTGTAGGGCATGTGTTGGCATGCAATAATTGTCTCTGCTGGGTAGAGCGATCGAACCATAGCACTTGGGCTGCTGTGTGGTTTAAAAGATTTGAAAATGCCTCATTACCACCAGCTATAAATTTTGGTAAAGTGGCAAGCGCTCTGTCCTACAATTGGTATAGAACAAAGGTCATATGTTCGATTCTCATTGATTGCAAGGAGTACAATTATTGGGAGCTAGGGAGATTATTGGGATGCAATGATTGTCCATGTTGGGTAGAACGATCGATCATGGCGTTTAGACTTCTGTGCGGTTTAAAAGATTTGAGTTGCATCATTACCACTAGCTATTGCTTTTGGTAAAATGACAAGTGTTCGATCCTACACCATGGTTGTCTCCTTATATTAATTTTGTTTTTTGCATGTTTATCTCAAGAAGACATACGTATTTCGAAGACAGTTTTTTTATGTTTTTTTAAAAAATGATATGTTTCCACAAAAAAACAAAATATATATATATGAATGAAAAGTGTTGTTTTATTTATCAGATTTATAGAAATCAAGTATGCCTCATATGAGACGGTCTCACGAATCTTTATTCATTAGATATGTCAATTTTGTTTATATTTACAATAAAAAGTAATAATTTTTTATGAATGACTTAAATAAGATATTCATCTCACAAAATATATCCGTTAGCTAGATCGTCTCACAGAGATTTTTTGTGAAGATTTAAATAAATGGATGGAAGAAGTATTTTACTTGGTGAAACTAGGGTAAATTTTAGATAGAATATTGATTTAAAATAAGGAATTACAAATCTATAATGTTACATCTAATAAATTGTTCAGGCCTAATAGACACAAATCAATGTCATAGCGAATGTTTTCAATCCCTAAAGTACGTCTATTTTTTTTAGCATAAATTAAATCGAATTTTCATTGTTAATTTTTTCAAGCAATTCCCTAAATACCTTTTTATTTATTTATAATAACAACAACAACAATAAAAATAATAAATAAATAATAAAAAAGAAAAAGAAAAGGCCAAAAGTTAGAATAGACACACTATAAAATGGGAAATTCTATTCTCCTCCAGGAGGAGTACTCCCTCTATGTCCAATGAATGACAAGTGTCCCCATTTTGCTTTTTTATTTTTTAATTTTTTGTCCTCTTTGTTCAGTTTTTTTTTTCTTTTTGTTTTTATAGTTTTCTTTGATCTTGGTTCTTTTTATTTTATCTATGTTTAGACATTAAGTTGATTTTTTTTCCCTTATCATTTAATACATAAATTACGATGATAAAAATAAAAATATCCATAAAAAGCTACGTTGTTATTTCAAATTTTGAATTTTTTTATTAAATTAAAAATGCTAATATACGTTATCAAAAAAACTAATTTTCAAATTAGAGTTTGTAATGAAATTTTAACTAAAATACTCATTATACTCATTTTATCTCTTTTAACTCATATTTAATTATGGGTAAAATGTGTACGCTATTTATATTTTATCAAAACATTAATTTGAATAGTTTGTATTAATTATGTCATTTGTAAAATTTGATACACACACGCATATATATATATATATATATACGATTTAGGCACCAAACTTTTTTTTTCAAGTTTTATCATTTTTTAGTTTAAATTTTAGCATTTACAGTTGAATTCTCATTAGTAAATATTAATGATTAAATATTGAAAGGAAAAAATTCAAATTTATAAAAAAAAATTAGTAAATAAAGAGAAAAAATAAAAACAAATCAACTGTTCCTGTCTAAAAAAAATTTAAATAAAAATAACAAGATCAAATGAAACCATAAAAACAAAAGAAAAAAAACTGAACGAAGAGGGGAAAAAAAAAAACAAAATGGACACATGTCATTCATTGAGCATAGGGGGAGTACTCCTCCCGAAGGAGCATAGAATTTCCCCTATAAAATGGTTGGAATGAATAGTCACGTCACGCAAAAATGGTCGTTGGTCACATCAAATGGAATCCGAGTCATCACTCAATACCAGGTTCGAGTCTACCTCATTTGTTGACACTCCATTATAATTACCTTTCTACCCATCCAGCGAAATCTCACAACTCCTTGTGAAACCGGAAATGTTTTACAAAGCTTTTGGGAAACATTTCATAGATTGTAAGTTTCAGCTACTAGCCAAAAGTTAGAAGCATGAGTATGATGTTTTTTTTCAGCTTAGAGTTTAAAATTATAAATTGACATTTATATCTTTAAAAATATTTATCATATTACATAATTATATACCCTTTATTTATTTAACCTAATTTTCTCTCCTCATATGAGTTTTTAATAGTCAGAATTTATAAAATTTCAATCATATTTTATTAGTGTTTATTTCACCAAACTCTCATGTGAAATATTGAAAATACACACTATATAATGTGAAATTTTAATAGCTATCCTAGCCCTTAACCTTTTTTAACAGTTGCACGTTTAACTTTTGTCACGGTGACTTATTGAGCGTACGCGTTGCTACGACGCCTAGCAACCAAATTATGTATTATTATGTAAGTGATGTATTTGAGTAGCTATGAAAATTATTACAATAATTTATAGAAGGTCATTTTAGTATCATAATCATAATATTAAAAAAAATGGTTACTTGGACGCAAAAAAACGCGTGTTTAACAAAATCGTCGTGACAAGAGTTATACGTGCAACTATCACAAAAAGTTAAGAGCTGTGATTTCTATTAAAAGTTCATAGAAGAAGTGTATATTTTCAATATTTTATAGGGTAATTTGATACAAAAAAAACTTCTTTTACAAGCATTTAGTTTTTAAATAATATTTGTAATTTTATATAATTTGCATTTTCAGAATTTTTATACATATTTGTTGAATTTATACAAATTGTTTTTCATTTTTTATACTCTTATTTTACTAATCTTATATCTTTTTTCAAGAATTCATGTTATAAAAGTTAATTAATTTTAATAAAATATTCATAATATAATAATTATATTAATACATTTATAATGTTGTATGTATTTAAATAATTAAAACAGAACAATTCATATAGTACTTAAAAAATTATGGTTGTCATTTAATTAAAAATTAAGCTATTGAAAGCAATTATTCTCCAAACACTACCTACTTTTAAATTCTCACCAAATTCAAAATAATATCTAAAAAAATATCTTTTAAATAAGCAAAAACTCTCCAAAACACTCCCAAAAAAGGTGAAAATTTGGTGGTATAAAGTCATTTCCATGATTTTTTGCTTTTTAAATAGTCCAAATTTAAATCTTAATTCAATATATAAATTGTCATTTTTTACACTTTTAATTTAATTAAATTTTCATCAAGAAAGCTAATAACACTATACACTAAATTTTCATCAAGAAAGCTAATAACAGTAAAGATATATATCATAAATATCTAAGGCATAGTTTGATACATAGGATAGGATAAGTAAAGAATATACAATATAAGGATAAATTAAGGATAATTAAAATGATAGGATACTATATTAAATATTTGGTATAATTTTAATAAGAGTGATTAAATTTATATATTGGATTGTAATGACGAAATTAACCTTACCATAATAAATTTTATTTTTTATTGTTATTCAAGATCTTGCACATGCATAAATGTAATACTTAAATTTGGATTTTTGAGAATTTTTTTCTTGTATTAAATTTATCAAACCAAATTAAAGAGATACATATTCCACTTGCAGAAGCATTTATCACGGGCTCATTGACTTATCATGAGCTTTTTAAAAATGTACCAAGCATGGAATGAGAGATGATAATTTATTAATTACTCACTTATCAATTGTACTAAACTATGCCTGAGTACGCCAACGTGGGATGTTATATCTGGAAAGAAAAGAGAAAAATTTAGAAAGACAAAAAAATATCCTAGGTATTGTTCATAGTTAGTTTTTTTCACAAAAAAAAGTAGTATATTTCTACCTCTAAAAAATAAGTAGTATATTTTCTACTTAAAGAATTTCTAAAATAATCAAATCAAAACCAAAACAATCCGAAATCTAAATTAAAACCATAACTAGCAATTCGGATTTGTTTCCATCTTCTGTTGAAAATTTTACAACCCTAGACATACTTAACCGAAAGAATTCGGATTTGTTCATGTTACCAAATGCGTAGTGTCTGAATTTTTACATGGGTGTATTCATTGTAAAGATTTAACAATTTTTAAAGCAATAGAATTTTATGGAGTACTCGACGGATTTTTATGTACTTCTGTAGAATTTAACAGCATTATAAATCATAGACTCTTCACGATTTATTTTGGAAGATTTTTTAGCGATTTGTAAATATTTTCATAGAATTCAGTTGATTTTTGTATATGAAAAATATTTACAATACCTGAAACTAAAAACTATGTACGTTAAAATGTTTTTGATTAAATTTCATGTTATAAATGTTGATATTTTATTGCATAAAATTATCCTTATATGTTTGTGTGTAAATAATTTAATTTAAAAAATCAATAACTATAGTTTTAGAACTTATAGAATTTCAAGAATAAAATCAAGATTAAGAGTTATAAAACAAAGATATTAATGTTTAATATATTTTAAAAACAAATTATTCTATAAATTAAATTATATTATACAGTAGAAATATTTATTTATTTTATAAATTATAAAAAAATGTTATTTTATTTTTTAGTCATTATTTTTGTAAGACTGTTCAACTATTTACAAATTATACAGATTCTTTATAATTACGTTTAAAATATTTTAAACTTTTTCGGCTTAATGATTATTAAGCTGAGTTACCAGCTCAATAATTGCTGACAGAGTTATTTGTGCAAGTGTTGAACTATCAATGCACTAATTACTTGCAATAAAAATTGAGATGATTACAAATAAATGAATGAAGTAGAGAAGATCAAAAGGAATTTCTTTATCCAAGTTCGAAAACCAAGCTTCTATGTCTTTCCTTCTTTTGTTTTCAAAAAGATTTCAATAAAAAACTTTGATTGGTACAACTTCTAGTACAAATCCAATTCAGCTCGATTCAACACCACCTTTGATCTGAAACTCCTAGAAACTATTTTTCTTAACTTTGTCCGCTCATAAACACTTTTGTGGTAGAATTACAACAATAATTTTACAATCAATCCTGCAAATTAAATGTACGATAGCACAAATTGATCACTAAATTGATTATGATAAATTCATATGAAGTGTGCAGTCAAGTCAGCTTGAAACTTTGAGTTTTATTCTTTCAGAGAGATTTTAAGCTTATACGATAGCTTTGACAAATGTTCTTTATTATTCTCTAATGATCTTTAGCTTAAAATATCTATAGGAAAAAATTCAATGTCCATAAAATTATCGGTGTAGATTTTCCCCAAAATAACCGACATTGAAGTATAGCATGTCACGTATCGATCTTTGCATTCTTTTCAAATATAGTACGATGGAGTTTTGCTATTTAGACTGTAGTAGAATACGAAAACCAACGGCTCATTTAATCAATTTTCTTTAGTGAGAATACATTCAAAAGTTTTTTAGCATAACATATAGAATGTCAAATCAAAATGTTTTCCTTTCCAGACTGATTTGCTTGTCTGTTAGCCAAGAGTTGATTTGGTACGGATTGATTTAGAGTAGAACACCTTGTTCATATCAGCTTAATCATTTCAGATCACTTATTTTATTTCCGGATCAATTTGCTTAGCTTAAGACTTTGGTCTATCCTAGTTTGATTTCTCTTATATTATTGGTCTAGTTTAACTTATTCGGATCAATTTTGTCATCACCAAAACTTAACATATTTATTTAGCAGCTTTCTCCATTTTTTGGTGATGTCATAACTTAGATGATTTATCAAACTCATAACATAGTGATAAAAAAATAATATAATATGTTATAGAAGAATGATCCAGTCAGAAGTACAAGAATTGATAAAAACAAATTTATCTTCTGAACGGTTGATGTGAAGAATAGCTTGCGCCACGACCACCACTTTTGTCAATACTTCTTGGTTTCGTTGGATGAGGCCATGTATTGTGTGAGGTGGAAACCATACACGGACATGTAGGAGTTCGAAAGATTCGAACTAGGGCTCGAAATGTCCGAACTCAGGATTCTCCTTAGGTTTCAAGACGCACAAGACATGTTAACTCATAACATATTTCCTAGATGAATGATGATTTTCCCACTTTTTGGCATCACCACGGGCTTGAAGAAAGTTCATGATTTTAGTTAGTTGCCAGCCAAACGTAGTCTGCATAGTCTGAAACTGATTGGTCATTTTCGTCCGAGCTTTTTTTATTTGGCATGTAAGATCTGCAGTAGTTCTCATATGAAACTTCTGAACCATATTTACTCTGTAGGAAGTAGACTGAACCACTAGTAGTTCTCATGCATGAATTGACATGTCTTGTGCATCTTGAAACCTAAGGGAAATCCTAAGTTCGGACATTTTGAGCCCTAGTTCGGATCTTCCAAACTCCTATGTGTCCGTGTATGGTTTACACCTCACACAATACATGGTCTAACATTGATCGGACCTTCCGATCTTGAGTTCAGACCTTCCAAACCTCCCTTTTCTTTCGAAATCAACATTGTCTACTTCAGTGTTTCCGAACTGTATTTTGGACCTTCTAAAATATTTGGTGGTTCCGAAGCCTTGTTTTCTTATTTGTGATCCTATTAAACACCTGGTTACTTAAATTAATGATCCCTTAATCATGTTTTAAAATTTAATATTGTAAAATGGTTTGAGGGTTACTATATTCTCCTCACCTTCAGAGATTCCATCCTCGAAATCAAGCCTGAGGAAACTGATAATAACTTGGATAAAATGCTATTTTATTACGACTGAAAATTTTACATGGTACAACTACTGAAACCAAAAGAAAATACAAAGATCAAAACAACTTGGGATGCTCTGGACGCATACATCTGTTTAACTCCCAAGTCGCTTCTTCTGTACCTCGATACTACCATTGAACCATGACTATTGTCATGCACTTGTTCCAGAGTACTTTATCTTTCCCCCCGATGATTATAAGCATCTCTGTGATACTTTACCCTTCAAAACAAATCTCATCACCTTCCAAAAAGGTAAAACATTCAGAAAAACATGGTGTCCAGGCTGAAACTGTAGAGGTATGTCTTGCGTGTTGGCATAATTGGCCTATCTATCCTGAGTAGCTCTAACTCTCTGTCTGATCAATTCCAATCTATCAGAGATTTGCTGAACAAAGTTTGTCCCTTCAACCTGATGCTCACCAAAATCGTCCCAAAACAGAGGTGTACGACAATGAAGTTCACATAAAGCCTTGAAATGTGTCATACCAATGCTGCGATGGTAGATGTTATTATACGCAAACTCAATCAAAAGCAAATAATCCTGCCAAGCTGGCCCAAAATCCATCACAAAAGATCCGCGCATGTCCTCAAGAGTAAGAATTGTCCGCTCCGACTAACCGTCAGTCTCCGTATGATAAGATGTACTCAGACTCCAAGAAGTAACCAAGGCACAATGGAAACTATCCCAAAATCTTGAGGTAAACCTCGGATCTCTGTTACTGACAATGCTCAACGGGAACCCATGGAGTCATACAATCTTCAGGATGTACAATCGCGCCATACTATCAAAAGTGAAATCTCGGTTAGAATGAAGGAAGTGTGCAGACTTAAAAAATCGGTCTACAACAACCTAGACCGCATAACTATCTTTAGATCCATATAATGTGATTCCCTAATACGAGTATACAAGGCTAGCTCCACAAGCACTGGAAAAACTTGAATCCTTTGTTGTTCTTTCTTATGACAAAAAGTAAATCCCAAGGAACAACAGTCATATACCACAAGAGAAACTACACTGTTACGAAGGGAACTCACATACACTCTATGGCTAAGTGCATCCGTAACTGGGTTCAAAGAACCTGGATGGTACTTGATCTTGTAGTCATAATCCTTCAACAGGTCCAAAAAATAGTGTTGTCTCATATTCAACCCATCCTGAGTAAATCAGTACATTAAACTCTTGTGATCCAAAAAAATCTCAAACTTCTCACCATAAAATTAGTGTAGCCAAATCTTCAGAGCAAAGATGACGGCTGCCATATCCAAGTCATGTACATGAAAATTCTCCTCGTGAGTTTTCAACTGTCTAGAGGCATATCTTTGAGAAGGAACATATTTCTTTGTCAACTATTTCAATGGTCTAGCTATCTATGAGAAATTATCAATAAAGCGACGGTAGTACCTTTTCAGATCGAAGAAACTAAGGATATCGGAATCTATCGTCTATCGTGACCAATTTAATATAGTCTCTGTCTTGCTAGGATCAACTGAATAGATAATATTACCCTTATGCATAGTTTTACATTTGTAGTCATCTCCAAATGTGATTTTGGGACCGTAACATTCAATAAATTCAGATAGCGGCTTGATTTCAATAGTCATGTGTCTTGAACATCCACTGTCCAGATACCAGACTAAATTATTTTCCAGATCAGTTCTTGTTGTGACGTCCGGGGCTGACAAGAGGGCGGGGATTGATCATCGATGACAAGAGTTTGCACGGAAGTGGATCCTAGGAAGATTCTAGATGTATGGAGACATGAATGAACCGATATCATACCGAATTGAGAGGGATTCTGAGATTGAGTAGATATGGGACTGCACAGTTGACGAGGGTTTAAAATATTCGATAGGTACTACTCGTATCAATAAGGTGAGTCTTCTTTTCAGGTGCTCATCACATAATAACTCCAAAGTTAAGTGTGTTCTACTTGATAAAATTATAGGATGTGTGAACCCCTTGGAAAGTTTTCAATAAATTCAGATGGCGGCTTGATTTTAATAGTCATGTGTCTTGAATATTCATTGTCTAGATACCAGACTATATTCTTTTTTAGATCAGTACTTGTTGTGACGTCCGAGGCTAACAATAGGGCGAGGAGTGATCGCTGGTGCCAAGAGTTTGCACGAACAATGAGTGGATTCTGGTAGGATTCTAGATAAAGGGAGACATGAATGAACCGATCCCATATCGGAATGAGAAGGATTCTGAGACTGAGTAGATATAGGACTGCACAGTTGACGAGGGTTTAAAATATTCGGTAGGTACTACTCATATCAATAATGTGCATCTTCTTTTAAGGAGCTCATCACATAATAACTCAAAAGTTAAGTGTTCTTGACTTGAGAAAATTATAGGATGGGTGAATCCCTTAAAAAGTTTTCCAGGAAGCGTGTGAGTGAGGAAATAAGCATGCTGGAAAGACCCATCTTGATACAATGGAGAAAGTCATCAAATCTAAGGCATTACATATGTCAACTGAAATCACATATTGAAAATAACTTTGCTACCCATACTTGCTTGGGTCCACACTGGATTATTCTTTTGGGAACCCATACTTGAATTATCTTTACATATATTTTGATATGGGTGTCCAAAAGATTGTGTGATCATGTTGATACCTAGGATCAAGGTTCTGTGAGTGGTTAACATAACTTTGTTCAGACTAATTTTTCACTTTAGTCATCCAGTATCTCTTTTGAACTGTTTTGTTTTTGAAATACTGTTTATGTCTCATCTTCATAGTGTTTTGTCTTGCTTGATCATTCCTAGACCAAAATGGTCTATTGTTGATCTAGGTTGACTTTGAACTCTCTTATTTTCGTATCTTAGTCCTTTGCGTAGAATTTTATTCTTTTGAGATATTGGTGGACTTCAGGAATTTAGGCTCTAGATGCTCATATATCATGTTGAACCTGAAAAATTCACATATTTCAAATTTCCCTTATCCAAAAATGAATAGTATTGGTTTTAGGTAAACTTCCATCATTATTGCTAAAGCCCAGGTCCGTTTTGTCACTAGCTTGCTTTTGCATTCCGTGTAGTTTATCCGATGAAACAGGATACTTTTCGAAGTGTTGACTATATTCATCAAGATTTGATTCTTAGCTATCACAACTTGGATTTCAGATCTCATACTTGTGTTCAATCATTATCATACTTTTCTTAGCTTTCAGACTGACATACTCATTGAACTGGACACAGTTTAACTTTTCTGACTTATATGATTAGTTCTTTCTTTTTGCTTTTGCTACTTCAAATGGTTCAACAACCCTTTGTCCTGAAACTCCTTGAGACTATCTTTCTTAACTTTGTCTGCTCAAAAACACTTTTCTGGTAGAATTACAACAACACTTTTAAAATTAATCGTTCAAATTTACAAGGAAAAAATTGATATCTAAATTGATTTGATATGTGAATGTGAATTGTGGAGTCAGCTTGAAACTTTGAGTTGTATTCTTTCAGAAAGCTTTTAAGATTGTACGATGGCTTTGACAAAATTTCTGGATTATTCTTTGAATATCTTTAGCCTCAAGTATTTATAGTAAAAAAATCCAACGTCCATAAATGTAGCTAGTGCAGATTTGTCCCAAATAACCGACATTGAAGCAGAGCGTGCCACGTGTTTTCTTTTTCTTTTTTTGAATAGTACAGTGGCACGGTGGCTATTTGGACTATAGTAGAATACAAAACCAACGGCTCATTTAAGCTTTTGTCTTTAGTGAGAATACACTCAAAAGTCTTTGATCTGAGTATATATAATGCCAAATCGAAATTTCTTCATGCCCAGACTGATTATATTGTCCTTTAGCCAAGAGTTGATCTAATCCGTATTGATTTACAGTAGAACACCTTGTGCAGATCAACTTAATCATTTTAGATCACTTATATTACTTCCGGATTAGTTTTCTTAGCTTAAAAATTTGGTATTTCCGAGTTTGATTTTTCTTATTGTATTGTTCTATAGTAACCCTAGCTTCGTTTTACAAGATTAAAATAGTAAAACATGATCAATGGATCATTATTTAAGTAAATAATGTGTTTAGTTGAGTTCAAAACCAAGAATTCAGCTTCAAACCCTCCGAACTCCAGCAGCCACACACACCACTGAGTTGTCAAAAGGAGGTTGACAAGTGGCAATATCTGACCATCCGAACTAGGATCAAAACATCCGATCAGAGTAAGGCCATGAAGTTAAAGATGTGTGAAGAGTACATAGAAACATTAGAGATCGAAACATCCAAAGTGAATAATCGGATCATCCGAAGACAGGTGTCCAAAGATGTGTCAAGACATGCAAATCGAACAGTCCAAATTTTGCTTATTAATAGGCCATCCGAGATTCAGTTTCAATTCTCACTTCCGCTTTTCACTTTTCTAAGGTATTTTAGCCACATTCTTGAGGGTTGGCCATTATAGAGGCGCTTTCGGGATCGTAGCGAAGCTATACCTTGGAGTTGGGGCCTTTGACCTCAGCGAGCTGACGATGGACGCAGATATAGTACGAGAAACCTAGTAGATATTGGGAGTATTTATTAGCTTAGTTAATGCTTTTAGATAAGCGTTATGATATGGAAATACACTACAAGAAAAACACAAAACAACAACACTCAAAAGACAACGATTTTTCATCAAACTGTTTTTTTTCTCATTTAACAACTGTTTTAGTAAAAACTGTTGTATTTGAGCGTTTTTTCTTATCAAAGACAACAAATTTTTAAAAAATGTTGTCTTTGAGGGATAAAAGACAACAAATTTTAAAAATATTGTCTATGAAAGGTTTTTTTGGGAGTTACAACAACAGTCTTTGTAAAAAAGTTGTAAAAAGTGTTTTCTTTAATTTTTTTAAAAAAAATTATTATTTTTTATTATTATTATTATAATTACAAAAATAAAAATATATACGCTTGTTTGTGATAAAGAAATATCACTCTCCCTCTCTCGATCCGTTCGATCCCCAATATCTTCCCAACCCTAACCGCCACTCCGCCGCCCTGATTTAAGGTTGTGGTTTCTGAAAAATCTAAAATTGACCACTGATTTGGGTAGTATTTAACCTAATCTACCTATAGATACTAACATCTCGAAGAAATTTGGACCTGAGCCCATTTCTTTCTCAGACGCTTTTTGTCGCCACCATGGCTCCATTTCTTTGGGAGAGGAATTCTACTTGGGAGGGGATTTCTCCTATTCCTTGAGCATCGAACAACCAAAAAGCGCCGCAAAGATGTCCGCCGCCCTACATCTAGGTACGACCAAAATTCCAAAATCAAATCTCTGAAATTTCAAGTCTTGAGCATGAGATCACAGGTGTACGCAGCTATGATGCGACCAAACCGAGGCTGGATTATTTTTTGACATGTCCTACACATGTAAGAAACTGGTAGCTAACTGAAGTATTGAGTCCAACACTCTTCGCATATTGTATTATTATTCTGGTATGTGTAGTTTGCTGAATGTGAGCCGTCAAGTCTATTGACCTTTACGAGATTGAGGTTTTTTGTGTGATTGAGTTGATTTCTTTTTTTTCTGGTTGAGTTGTGACCTGTGGGTGTGTGTGGGTTTCCATTTTGCTTTAGGTTCTATTATGTTTTGAATCACTGAATGTTGATTACGGTTTTTTTTGGTGTGGCTTACTCTGCTTGAACAATGTTTTTTTGGTAAAATATGAATTTATTAGTTTGTTGTTACTATTTCGATTCCTCTTTACCTAGATACCCACATTGATCAGAAACTTATGCAATATTTCAAAGCCTCTTATTCTCTATGTATGCATATATGCAAGCAGGTGACTCCATACAAGAGAATTCTTTGGGTGGCGTTTGCTGCTTCGATTCAGAAAAATCCAATCCTGAAAGATACTTAGGAAGGATTTTATAAAGCTTGTTGTTTCTAAGCAGTGAGCCTCTTAATATATGTTTTCCTAATATATATAGCATACACTTTTTGTGAAATTGGAGCTAATTCATTAAAGAATATAATTGAAATGTAATGTCATATATATATATATATACATATATATATATATACATATATATATATATATATATATATATATATATGTGTGTGTGTGTGTGTAAGCTTTTGAGTATTACAATTATCATGCTACACACACACATAATTGGAAGACAGAAAAAATACGAAATACTCGTCTTTGATGCAAATTAGTTAACTGAATTAATATTTTAAAAAAAATAGTTAACTAAAATGAATTTCAAGTCTCCAATATCATTGTATGTGATCTGATTTTACCTATCAGGGATAGAGATCGTCGATCGGTTTCCAGTGCATGGTTTCTGATTTAGTTTGGTTTCTGGGACGCATTGATTTTGTTCCTCATCCTTTCCTATTGAGTGAATTTACACCAGGTTGATTTTGTTTCACTGATTTATTTAATCACGGGTAAGCAGAGTACGTGTTCGATTGTTTGCCTGAGTGAATCCAATCCTGAAAATTTAAATACCAATGTTCAATATGTGGCGGATTTATGAAGGCTGGAATTAGATTGCGAGAATTCAGAAGTTCCGCCGAATGATTTACGTTGGGTTTTTCTGCTTTACTGCCCTCATCAGCTATGCCTACACCAACAAAACGTGAGTTTATTGCATTTGTTTTTTTCTGCTTTTATTTTAGTATCTACTTTATCTCTGTTTTTTTAATGAGATATCATTGTTTATCTTTTTCTTTGTCCTTTTTTCCTTGGTAATTACAGGACTAGTGCTGAATTATCGAGAGCAGACTAATTCTATGCATCTAATCCGGCTGGGACTGAACTTCTCGTAGACTCTACGCAGGTCGATTAGTTAAATGATTATTAAAAAACCAATGATTTTTATTATGTTTGTATGTGTCAAAACTGGGGTTGAAAATGAAGTATTTGATTGAATTGTGAAAATAGGCCACTTGAGCATGAAATAAATTATAATGGGCATATATTTTGTGTTCTTAATTCAAAACCAGTGCATGGTTATGCAAAAAATCTGTCAGGTAATATGAATGGTGGCAAATAAAATTCACAAAAATAGATGATATTTATAAGATCCATAAGAAATTTCAGGGAAATTTAGGCCTTTTGAGTTTCTTTTGATTTTTTTAATTGATTTTTAATTGTATTTGGAAAATTCTTACTTGTGGCAGAGCGGAATATTTTTTGTCTAGATAAGGTGAAGTTTTTACATTTTCATGCTTAGTCATTTTTTCCCAATTATTATGCTTATATGAGAATAATATAACTTTTAAAATTCATTTTATTTCCGTTAGTGATAAAGTGAACGGATCAGTCATAGCAAATATTACAGAACTTGTTTAGGTGCATTGTATAATTTGTGCCACAGTTTCAGAAAAAAAATGTAAGAGGAGGATGGTTGTAGTTGGAGTAGGAGCCTTAACAGATGTTAATTCATTACCAGCAAGTCCACTGCTGGCACAAGGTATACATAGTACCTCCCTTCATTAGCTTCTTGCACTGTTAAATTGGTCGTATGCAATATTTTGTATTTGATCATCACTGGAAAAATACTATCAGAAAGATGGAATGATTCCAAATTCATCTTGATTGTGATTTTCGCTTGCAGAACCAGTAGATATGCACTAACTTGGTTGCTGGAAATTAATTAAAGGTTTTGAGTGCCTTGAATGGTAGGCAAAAGAAAAATAAAAGTAAGGTTGTTGTGCGTTATTTTAATCATTTATGTAGTTATTGCTCCAATTTCTTTTGATTCATACCTTTTTGTGCTGGCCCATATCAGAAATTTATTTATGCACACTTCTTGTATATTTACAATTGGAGTTGGAGACCCTACCTTCTCTTCAAAGAAAAGTCTTTTTCCATATCTTTTGTGTGTATGAATATGAAAGTAAAATGTTCTTTTATTTAAATCCAATCTTTGAAATTGTAAGTCTCAAGCATGAAATCACAAGTGTATGCAACCATAGAAGATTTCAAATATGGCCTGAATCGGAACCTTCTCACCTTATTTTCGCCCTTCTCTGACCCTTGTCGTGGAAGGTACTGTGTAACGCCCCAAATTTATCTTAATTGAGTTTATTTAAGATAATCAGAGATTACAGAGTTCAAGAGCCGACTTGATTTTAATCAGGGTCTATTTTGTAAATTTTGGATTTTTCAGGGACTAAAACAAAAATATGGAGTTTTATATATTATCTTAGCTTGGTTGAATTCCTTCTTCACTCCTTCTCCTCCCCAAGCATGCCTTCCCTCCATTGTTGCGCCCCAAAGCTTTCTTCTAGCTTTGTGATTTCAGTTTCCGATCGATCCGTCCGTTAGAATTTATTTCTAAAGGCAGATTAGCGATTGCAGCAGCGAGAGCTTCGTTCTATCGTAAATATTTCTCCGATGAGTTGTACTTCTATTTTTGGATGTTGTTAGAATCGATTGAGTTTCAGTTATGTTGTTCTTGAACGAGTTCTTATCGTTTATTCTTAGTCGATTTTGAATTAGTGTGCCGTTCAGAATTGTTATGATTTTTGGAAGCCTATTTCGAAAATGGGGATTTTGAGTTGTGTTGGATTTGTTTTGTTGTTGTTGTTTTAGCATTGATTTGAGTTGTTTTCAATGTTGTACTGCTTTCTGTGTTTCCAGTTTGATCAGTTTAGAGTCGTTATGCCGCCGGTTTGAGTTTGAGATTTGAACCGTTTGAATCATAGAACTTTGGCAAATGGGTTTGTTCATCGTTGTTGATCATATTTTGCCTATGTACAGATTCGTTTGAAGTTTGTCGAGCCCAGAGTTAGCAGCAGTCGATCGTAGAAGAGTTGGACGAAGAGAGGTAAAGATTTTACCTTGAGCGATGTTGTTGTTTAGGTTGTATAGTTTTTGATATAACCTTTTATTGTAGCTTATCTAGAGTTGGATATATTCGTATTGAAAGGTACAAGCACTCATCGTTTTAGCAGGATAGAACACTCGAGACAGTTGGCTCTTGAGTTTTCCTTAAATCACATACTTGCATCAATACTTGTTATAGAATGTGGAACATGTATTTTGTTTTTTGAGCTTTGTTATATGGCTTAATGCTTTATGTTTTCTTATACATTCATCTTGAGTCAAACCTTTGATTTCAGCGGGTAGAACGCCCTTTTTATTTAGATGTTTTGGGGGCTATACTGCGAGTGGCATGGGTTGTAAAAGTTTACCTAGCATTATCATACTCTTTATAGTCGCACCAAAGTCTAGGGGATTGAGATACGTGGCACCACCTCGATTCGGAGAGTTGGTGAGTCGTTACGTGATCTCATCATCGGGATCATAAAAAGCATAGCAGCAATCCCTTATTTATCAGAGTTGATATTCTGATTTTAAAGAAATGCATTTCATTCGTATTGACATTGAATATGTTGTTTTCTTGAAAGAATGTTGTTGTTATTTTATTTGTTATTGCATGTTATGTTGCTTTTACTGGGAATATCATTCTCACCAGAGTTATCCGGTTGTTAATTTGTTTTGTATGTGTACTTGGCAACAGGTGGGGCAGGATCAAGTCAGCGAAGACCTGGTTAGCGTCAAGAGTGAGAGATAAAAGTGGGACTCGGTTTAGAAGTCGTATCAGCATATCTATCTAGTTTATATTAGAACATGTTTAGAACTCGAACTTCTTATTATCTGTTGTATCGTTTATGCGAGTATTGAGGTTTGTATGTTGTTGTTGCATGTATTATGAACCTTGTTATGTTTTGAATGTATTGGACTTGAGCTTTGGCAAGTTTTCTGTTGTTTATTTTAGCTATGTTCTGTCATCGCTTGATAGGTAGAGTTTGACCGATCGAGCGACGGAAATTGTGCCAAATTTTTGTTTTGAAAAATGTGTTCCCGCTCGATCGATTGAATCTTACCGATCAAGCGGCGCTGGATTCTTTCGGAGAGTGAGTTTGGATTTTCTTGCTCGCTCGATCGGTTGAGTTTTACCGATCGAGCGAGGCACTGTTTATTTTTTTAAAAAAATATTCTTATCTCTTTTAGTCTTGGATCTTGTATGCTTAATTATTGTTTAATCCAAAATTAGATGTTTAGAATCGAGGTCTCACATTAAGTGGTATCAGAGCGATATGTTCTTGGTTGAACTAGAGTGAGAGGGGTAGATCGAGTCCGCATGTATTGGCTCCTCGCATGTGATTGAGTTACTTGTTTGATTATTTAAATTACTTGCGAGCATGCTTTATTATTTGAGAATTATTTGAATTACATGATTATGTGATTTAATTTATAAAGCATGGACTACTTGAGATATAACTGTTTTTGTTATCGACTGGTATCCAAATTTTGAGAGGTTTAAAGGGAACCGATTTGTAGCAATTGAGATATCTCGTGTCCTAACCTTTGATTAACAGATGGGTCCTTGTCGGGTTATTAAAAGAAATCCACCACCAGTTACTTCTCCGAATGAGCAAGCTAGTAAAGAAACTGATCAGATGGTTGCCACAGCGACGCCTATGGAAACCTTGCTGAAGAGGTTTCAGTCGTTTAAACCTCCTTTGTTGCTGGGTATAGAGAATCCTGTTGACTGCGAGAGCTGGTTGGATGACATTGATCAGTTATTCTATTCCCTTGATTATTCATACGATCGCCGAACTAGGTGTAAGGCCCGAAAATATTAAGTTCTTAATTACGGAATTTAAGATTTAAATTCCGAATAAGAGAGAAAAGATGAATTAAAGAATTTATGGAAATTGGAGATTTCAATTTCGGGTCAAAAATATTTAATTTGAGGATTTTTCGGATTTTAAGATTTTAATATCCGGAATTCTTAAATTAAAAAGATTAAAAATATTTGAATTGATATTTATGGAATTTAAGATGTGAATTCCAAGATTATAAATATCAAGGATGGAATTTGAGGATGAAATCCGAGCAAGGACCCATTTGCAAATATTGAGTAGTTCAAGGACTAAAATGCGATAAGGTCCAAAATGATTTAATTTTAATCCGAGAATATTTAATTTGAGAATATTTAGCGTTTAGAATGAAATTCTAATATTCTTAAATTATTTAGGATTGAAATTGAATTAAATCGCTTGTCCGAGGACTGATTTGAAATTAGGTCAAAGTTCAGGGACTAAACTGCAAATAGGCCAATATACATCCAAAATTCACATTTTCCTAGCATTTTCACGTGTGTAAGCAGAAAGGAATCAGACAACAACCGTGAAGGGAGGAAAAGAAACTTCCAAACCATTTTTGATATTTTAAACTCCGATATCTTTCAATCCGCCCGGTAGAATTTTCGATTAAACATATATTTGCGATCACAGCTCCGAGTGCTACGTTTTGACATAAGTTTTATGAAGTTCTACCATGTTTGAATTTTAAATTGTTGATGGAATTAAGATTTGATTGTATATATATGTTCTAGTATATACGACGATAACGCATTTAAGACAAATCGAGAAAAGATCATCGTTTGAATATGATTTTGATTTTAGAAAGAATTATGAGAAATCTGAAAATTATCAGCTGCTATGTACGTGAATGGTGTGATGAAATGGTGATGATTATTGGTTTATATGATTTTATTATTGATGCTTAAGCTTTTGAAAAGACCGAAATCGTACCGTTACGCCGCCGGTTCAAGATTTTGAATTGATATGCATTCTAAATGTTTAGAGCTCATCTTCAAGTTTATTGGGGATGAATTGAATATGAGATTGAGTTTAGAATGTAGATATGATGATATTTGAATCGAAAGATTTATCGTACTCGAATAGTTGCGACGTCGGTTTGAATTCTGATTGTCTTAGCAAGATTTGAACTGAATAAGCTCTAAAGAATCATCGATTCAGATTGGAAATTGATGTTTAGATATGTTATAATCTATTTCAGATTTGAATTGAAGATTATCGAAGTCGAATCCACGAGTTCGAGTTCTAATGAATTGAAGTGTTTAAGATTGAATCAAGAACACCTTCAATTAGCAAAGATTGAAATGAGCAGCAGTTGATGACAGATTTGGACAGCTTATAGTTGATCAAGAATTGACAGAGTGTCAGATCTTTTAATCAGAATACAGGTATGAATAGACATTAATAAGATGGGCAGAATAACTCGAGATTGTTTCTGATTATCGAGTTGCCTAAAATCACATACATGCATGTTTTAATATATGTTATTGTTTACGTTTACATAGATGGGATAGATTATTCAAGATATCTATCTTCTTGAATTCCCAGAATATTGATGTAAATGTATACTTGTTTAATTTGATTTATAGTATTTTCTGTATTGAACATGTTTTACATATATTATGTGATGCTTACAGATTTGTCAATATCCTTATGTGATTAGATGCTTTGATTGCTTTGTTGGTTTAATTGAGTAAGTGTTCAAGGTGTTTTATAGCATTTAATGCATACAAAACATGTTTCATTCATTTTGAACTCCATCCTGTAAAGCACAGAGGGTTGAAAGGCCTAGAGTGCATATGACATTTGGAGGGCTGTAGTTGAGTGGCACGGAATGTAGACTTACTTCCAGAGCCAGAAGACTCACTATAGTTGCACCAAAGTCAGAGGAAATGAAGTATTCAACGTCACCTCGATTGGGTGAGTTGGTGTTTGTTGAAGATTTTATTTCCTCGGGAACCCAGAACTACGATTTATTGATATCAGATTTGATAGCCTATTTCTTGGCACATGCATTGCATTTATGCATTAACCTAGAGATTTCTATGGTTTAGAATATGCGTTTATAAATGCTAGCATGTTATTTGACATTCATGATTTGAATGAGTTATATGCTTAAATAATGTATATGCATGTTATTCATACTGAGATTTATTCTCACCGGAGTTATCCGGCTGTTGCTTTGTTTGTATGTGTGCATTGCATCAGGTTGGGGCAAGATCAAGCTAGAGTTGGCTTGGATAGCTTAAGAAGAGACATAGCATGTGGTGACTCGGGTTTTAAGCAGATGACATGTATTTATGATTTGATAAACATGTTAGAAAGCAAGAAACTTTGTATATGTTGTTTTTGCCAAGTATTGATTTATACTTGAAAGTTCATGTATTCTAGATCACTTGCTATTAGTTTGAATGCATGTAAAGTATCTAGCATGATTGTAGTGACCCTTACCCGGATCACTTACTAAATAGAACTTAGGCATGCAATTAACTTAATAAAACAGATATCAGAATAAAACAGCGGAAATCATAAACATTATACAATCCCAAGTAAAGGAATCTGTAATTTATCCAATAATATACAACCAAATCGAATAGCTGTATAAACCCAAACAACAGTAATAAAACCTAAGCGAAGCTCCAGCTGGCCAACCACTGACTAGCCCCTCCTGGATCCACCCTCCTCGTCCAATCGCAAACATGCCCCATGGAATAGGGTGTCCAGAAAATACAGAGTACGAGACGTGAGCATAAAACGCTCAGTGCGAGAGTATGAGTATACATGCTTGCAAAGTGAACTCCCTATAGACTCGAGGTCAAGGATCAGATAACAGAGACAGACCGGGCCCTGGTATGTAGCACGCTGTGCCGTCGCTTCAGGAGGTGGCTCCCATACCGAGATAACCGTGGAAACGCCGGACCCAAATCGATGGAAGTCCATACACTAACAGGATAGGGTACAACCCTACTAACAGACATCTCGAAGGAGATACAGCAAGATGCAAATTAATGCAGCATAATATCATGTCATATAAATCATGCGGTCACATAATACATGCATACTCAGTCAGGATATCTCGAACAGTACTTTCGTACCTCAATACAGTGCAAGCTCTACCAACTCTAGGTCCACGCCTATAGTCTGCTCTACACTGCCAAATGATACTACTATCATTAAAGTGCTCTAATAGCCTTAACTAAGCTATTGCATACTCCTAAATATTTATAGGAAGCAAAAGCTATACCTTCTTCCATCGTTAGCCCTTTGATGTCGATGCCTCCAGAACTTGGGCACAACTCCGCTACGACTACCGAACGCCTCGCCGACCTCCGGACCAAGCCTAAGAAAACTAGAACAGCTCCAAAAGGACTAGAAAGGAAAGGAGAACTCGGAATTGGCAAATGAAAATGAAGTCTCGGCCTTCTATTTATAGACAACGATCGGAACTTCCGATCCTTGATCGGAATGTCCGAACCTCGATCGGAACGTCCGATCCTGCCATCGGAGCTTCCGAAGATCCTGATCTACCACGTGTCAAAATATCACTTGTTGACTCCGGATAGGGGTGATCGGAGCCTCCGGTCCTGATCGGAGCTTCCGATCCAACCACACGTCATGCCTGACGTAATAACATCGGTGCCTCCGATCGCTCATCGGAGCTTCCGATCCTGTTCGGAGCTTTCGATCATGCCTTCGGAGCTTCCGATCCGTCCAATACCCAATTCAATTAATTAGCATTAATCCTTTAATTACTCAATTAGGGTACGGGCTACTACATTCTCCCCCACTTAAGATATTTCGTCCTCGAAAACGGATCTTAAGTACCGAATGCAAATACAGAATTCAGAAACATTCTTTATTCAAATCAAACGTTTACAGAGTTTGCAACTGAATACAACTTAAAGAATGAAATCAAAACAACTCAGGATGGTCTTTACGCATCCTGTCCTCAAGCTCCCAAGTAGCTTCCTCAGTGCCTCTGCACTGCCACTGAACTAAAACCAAAGGAATGACTTTGTTCCGTAAGACCTTATCCTTATAATCCAGGATACGAAGAGGTTTCTCAACATAAGTCAAATCCTTGTCTACCTGAACCTCAGACCGCTGCAGAATATGAGATTCATCCGCCACATACCGTCGCAACAGAGATACGTGGAACACGTCGTGAATACTGGATAGATGCGGTGGCAAAGCTAGTCGATAAGCCAAATCGCCAATGCTCTCCAAGATCTCAAACGGACCAATAAATCCGGGAGACAACTTGCCCTTAAGGCCAAATCTGAGAATCTTGCGGAAAGGTGACACTCTTAGAAACACTTTCTCCCCGACCTCGAACTGCAAAGGCCTACGCTTGATATTAGCATAGCTGGCCTGACGATCCTGTGCAGTCTTAATCCGTTTCTTGATCTGATCAACAATGTCTATCGCCTGTTGGATAAACTCCGGTCCCTCAGCCTGTCTCTCCCCCACTTCTTCCCAGAAGAGTGGAGTACGACAACGTCTCCCATACAACGCCTCAAAAGGTGTCATCCCAATACTAGTATGATAGCTGTTGTTGTAAGCAAACTCGATCAACGGCAAATGATCCTGCCAGGCTGGACCAAAATCCAAGACGCACGCTCTAAGCATATCCTCTAGCGTACGGATAGTGCGCTCTGACTGACCATCAGTCTCCGGGTGATAGGCTGTACTCAAACTGAGAGTAGTACCCATCGCACGCTGAACACTCCCCCAAAATCTAGAAGTAAACCTGGGGTCCCGATCGCTGACAATGCTCACAGGCACTCCATGAAGTCGAACGATCTCCTGAATGTACATCCGTGCCATGCGATCCACAAAGTACTCTCGGCTATAGGCAATGAAATGCGCTGACTTGGTGAGTCGGTCCACCACAACCCAGATAGCATCACAGTTCTTCGGGGATACCGGCAAATGGGTCACAAAGTCCATAGTGATAAACTCCCATTTCCATTCAGGAATAGGCAGACTGTGAAGCAATCCTCCAGGTCGTCGGTGCTCTGCCTTGACCTGTTGACACACCAAACATCTCGAAACAAACTGATAAACACTGCGTTTCATTCCCTTCCACCAGAAACGAGTACGTAGATCCTTGTACATCTTGTTGCTTCCTGGATGAATACTCAACTTAGTGCGATGTGCCTGAGACAAAATCTCCTCTCGCAACTCTTCATCCTGCGGAATCACAAGCCTACCAGACAAACACAAAAAGCCATCTGACTGATAATGAAATCCAGACGAGCTACCCTCGTTAGCTAGACGAGCTAAACGCTGGGTATTCGAATCAGACATCTGAGCATCTCGGATCCGCGAGTACAAGACTGGCTCAGATAATATCGCAAACATCTGGATACTCTGCATACCTTTCTTATGCTTGAAGGTATAACCTGAAGTACAACAGTCACTAATCGCACTAGACATCAAACAAGTCTAAAGTGCGGATAATCGCACCTTGCGACTCAAAGCATCAGCGGTGAGATTAGAAGCTCCCGGATGGTACTTAATCTCGCAATCATAGTCCTTAAGCAAGTCCATCCAACGTCTCTGCCTCATGTTCAACTCCGCCTGAGTGAACAAATACTTGAGACTCTTATGGTCGGTGAAGATCTCAAATTTCTCGCCATACAGATAATGACGCCAGATCTTCAAAGCGAACACAATGGCTGCTAACTCCAAATCATGGACTGGGTAGTTGTCCTCGTGAAGCTTCAGCTGTCTAGAAGCGTATGCGATCACATGCCCATTCTGAGTCAGGACACAACCTAACCCCTGAAGAGAAGCATCCGTGTAAACTACATACCCTCCAGATCCTGACGGTAATGCCAACACCGGCGCAGAAGTCAACCGCCGTCGAAGCTCACGGAAATTCTCCTCACACTCGGAGGACCACTCGAAATCCACACCCTTGCGGGTAAGCTGCGTCAACGGTCGAGCTAACTGAGAGAAGTTCAGAATGAAGCAACGATAATACCCTGCTAGACCCAGAAAACTACGGATCTCAGCAACTGTCTTCGGACGCGACCAATTAAGTACCGCTTCAATCTTTCTTGGATCAACAGAAATCCCTTCCCTGGATATGATATGGCCGAGAAAGACCACTCTATCCATCCAGAACTCACACTTGCTCAGCTTGGCGTACAACTGCTCATCTCGAAGAGTCTGTAGTACTAACCGCAAGTGAGAAACATGCTCTTCCGTATTACGCGAATACACCAAGATGTCGTCGATGAAGACCACGACAAACTTGTCCAAATACTCTCTGAAGACACGGTTCATCAAATCCATGAATATAGCCGGCGCATTAGTCAAACCAAATGGCATCACTAGGAACTCGTAATGCCCATAGCGAGTACGGAATGCAGTCTTGGCTACGTCCTGATCACGGACTCTCAACTGATGATACCCAGATCTCAAGTCAATCTTGGAGTAAACTGACGTGCCCTGCAGCTGATCGAACAAGTCATCAATACGAGGCAACGGATACTTGTTCTTCACAGTGACTTGATTCAGCTGCCGATAGTCAATGCACAGCCGCATCGACCCATCCTTCTTCTTCACGAAGAGAACAGGAGCTCCCCAAGGAGACACACTAGGACGAATGTACCCCTTGTCCAAAAGATCCTGTAGCTGATTCTTCAACTCACGCATCTCTGACGGAGCCAGACGATACGGTGCTCTAGAAATAGGCGAAGTACCCGGCATCAACTCTATGCCAAACTCGACTTCCCTAGCAGGAGGAAAACCCGGAATCTCATCAGGAAATACATCTGGAAATTCATCCACAACTGGAATGCTCTCTAACCCAATACTCTCAGCGGACAAATCAACTGCATAGATAAGGTAGCCTTCCCTGCCAGACTCTAGAGCTCGACAGGCTCTCAAAGCTGATACCAAAGGCATCGGGGGTCGCACTCCCTCACCATAGAAAAACCAACTCTCACTCCCTTCCGGATGAAAGCGTACTAATCTCTGATAGCAGTCCACTGAAGCTCGATAGGTAGTCAGCATATCTATTCCCAGAATGCAATCAAAGTCGTCCATCTCCAGGACCATGAGATTCGCTAACAGAATGTTCCCTTCGAACTCTAAAGGGCAACCCATCACTAGATGTTTAGCCAAAGCAGATTGGCCCGTCGGAGTAGAAACAGACATCACTACGTCTAGTGCAATGCATGTTAACTTATGCCTCTTAACAAAACGTGCAGAAATGAAAGAATGAGATGCACCAGTGTCAATAAGTACAAGAGCAGGTATACCATAAAGTAGAAATGTACCTGCGATGACTTTCTCATTCTCCTCCACAGCCTGATCATGTCTCAGGGCAAACACTTGGCCAGAAGCTCGTGGCCTCAAATGAGAACTCCCAGCAGACTGTCCCTGCGACCTCTGCTGTACGGTGGCCTGAGAACCCGATCCTGAACCAGATCCAGAACCGCCTCCCCCAGACAGTGGACAATCTATCCGGATATGACCAGTCTCTCCACAACGGAAACAAGCTCCAGAAGCTCTGCGGCACTTGTCGGATGGATGGTTCTTCCCACAGTGATCACACTTGTCCTTCTTACCGTAACGGAAAACACCTCCAGAATCAGAGGAAGAAGAAGATCCAGACTTCTTGAAAGTTTGGGTACGGGGACCCAAAGAACTAGCAGGCCTCGAATGAGGGAAAGACCTGTTTCGCCGAATGCTGTCCTCTACTTGGTGACAACGGCTCACCAAACCCTCGTAGGACATGTCGTCGCCAACCGCCACACGGTAATGGATCTCAGGGTTAAGGCCCTGAAGGAACAGATTATACTTCATCTCCGAGCTATCAGCAATCTCGGGGCAATAGGATAGCAGATCAAAGAACCTCTGCTGATACTCATCGATAGACATGGCTCCCTGTCGCAGACTCAGTAGCTCGCCTGCCTTCGACTGACGGAGTGCAGGAGGAAAATACCGCTTTTGGAAAGCTGTGCGGAACTCGGCCCAGGTGGCCACTCCTCTCGCCGTAACAAAAGGTGCAGAAGTAAACCTCCACCACCTGCGCGCACGCCCATCCAGAAGATAGCCAAGGGTCTCCACCTTCTGCTCATCGGTGCATTGGAAAGTCTGAAAAGTCGTCTCCATGCGGTCTAACCAGTTCTCCGCATCCTCCGGAGACTCACCTCCAACTAAGGGCTTAGGACTCATAGCTAAGAATCGACGCACAGTGAAACGCTCATCGTCATGGTGACGATGACGCCGTTCTCGACGAGGCTCCCGGTCGGCATCACCCCAACGCCCACCAACACTGCCATGAGAACTCTGGTCGTCACGATTTGACATCTACAAAAATACCTCAAGATGAGACTAAATCCCAAGAAATCTTTTGCATGCTCTGATACCATAAATGTAGTGACCCTTACCCGGATCACTTACTAAACAGAACTTAGGCATGCAATTAACTTAATAAAACAGATATCAGAATAAAACTGCGGAAACCATAAACATTATACAATCCCAAGTAAAGGAATCTGTAATTTATCCAATAATATACAACCAAATCGAATAGCTGTATAAACCCAAACAACAGTAATAAAACCTAAGCGAAGCTCCAGCTGGCCAACCACTGACTAGCCCCTCCTGGATCCACCCTCCTCGTCCAATCGCAAACCTGCCCCATGGAATAGGGTGTCCAGAAAATACAGAGTACGAGACGTGAGCATAAAATGCTCAGTGCAAGAGTATGAGTATACATGCATGCAAAGTGAACTCTCTATAGACTCGAGGTCAAGGATCAGATAACAGAGACAGACCGGGCCCTGGTATGTAGCACGCTGTGCCGTCGCTTCAGGAGGTGGCTCCCATACCGAGATAACCGTGGAAACGCTGGACCCAAATCGATGGAAGTCCATCCACTAACAGGATAGGGTACAACCCTACTAACAGACATTTCGAAGGAGATACAGCAAGATGCAAATGAATGCAGCATAATATCATGTCATATAAATCATGCGGTCACATAATACATGCATACTCAGTCAGGATATCTCGAACAGTACTTTCGTACCTCAATACAGTGCAAGCTCTACCAACTCTAGGTCCACGCCTATAGTCTGCTCTACACTGCCAAATGATACTACTATCATTAAAGTGCTCTAAAAGCCTTAAATAAGGTATTGCATACTCCTAAATATTTATAGGAAGCAAAAGCTATACCTTCGTCCGTCGTTAGCCCTTTGATGTCGATGCCTCCAGAACTTGGGCACAACTCCGCTACGACTACCGAACGCCTCACCGACCTCCGGACCAAGCCTAAGAAGACTAGAACAGCTCCAAAAGGACTAGAAAGGAAAGGAGAACTCGGAATTGGCAAATGAAAATGAAGTCTCGGCCTTCTATTTATAGACAACGATCGGAACTTCCGATCCTTGATCGGAACGTCCGAACCTCGATCGAAACGTCCGATCCTGCCATTGGAGCTTCCGAAGATCCTGATCTGCCACGTGTCAAAATATCACTTGTTGACTCCGGATAGGGGTGATCGGAGCCTCCGGTCCTGATCGGAGCTTCCGATCCAACCACACGTCATGCCTGACGTAATAACATCGGTGCCTCCGATCGCTCATCGGAGCTTCCGATCCTATTCGGAGCTTCCATCGTGCCTTCGGAGCTTCCGATCCGTCCAATACCCAATTCAATTAATTAGCATTAATCCTTTAATTACTCAATTAGGGTACGGGCTACTACAATGATGTTGAGAAGTTTATATGAAGTTGGTATGAGATTTGGAATCATATTGTACAGCAAAGATACATTTTTATTTTTTGGACAGAGTGCCCGCTCGATCGAGTAAACTCCACGGATCGAGCACGGCCTGTGAATTTCCAAAACAGAGACATGAGTTTTTGGGCTCGCTCGATCGGGTGAGTTCCACCGATCGAGCGAGGCCAATATGGATTCAGACCCGAGAGCTGGAATTTTCTAGCTCGCTCGATCGGGTGAGTTTACCCGATCGAGCGAGGTGCTGGTATTTAAAAAAAATAAAATTTTTTAGCTCTTGGTTTGAATATCCTTTTATTTTTTGATTAATTATTAATTAATCATTTATTGCCATAAGATGATATTAGCAACCCGAGGTCCCCACAACAGGTGGTATCAGAGCATAAAGTCTGGGAATAAGATAGAAGTTGAGCGGGGTAGATTGAGTCGCATGCATTTATAGTATTGCATGAGCATGCTTTACTTGTTTTACAGAATTGTATGCGACTATGATTGCTTGATTGAACACTACTTGCTTTATTGAGATGAGAATTACATGCTTATATGCTGATATGTATGCCTGAGTTTTTGAATTCATTAGAATAAGTAAATTCGTTGTAAGCATGTAATATGTGAAAAAGCATGAGAATTTGCAAGCATGTGTTCTATTCAGAAGCATGAGAGTATATGTCTGTTATTTATAATCTCTGCCATATATATTGCTTCTGTCATCGAATAAGACAGACTATGCAGATAGCATGAGAACCTCAGACAGAACAGAATCGCAGATAGAACAGAACAGTGTTGAGGTAAGTTTTTGAGCCGATTGCACTGAGGATTATGTTAGTTGAACAACTCCAAAGCTATGAATCATCAACTCAGAACGATACAGAATATGCTATGTCTAGAAAAGGGTTGATTTAAAGAGCTGGATCAGTTTTTCAGGAGAAGAATATTCAGATGAACATAGAATCATCTTGATTTTATATCAACTCCAGGACTTAGCAAGAAGTTGGTGAAGTTGCCAGAAGAAGTACTGAAATTGTTTGGCAGGTAAGTAAACAGAATTGTTTCTTTCCGTATATGCTAAAGAAAATAGAACAATAAACTTTGCAGACTATAAGCATAATTTGATTTCAAGCCAGTAAGAGAAGAACGAAATCATGAACCGGTAGTATGAGGCAGAATTGAATTTGTTTTTATTCACGCCTCTGTAATTGTGAAAACCTATGATCATCACCTTCACTATAACTTCCATAGCAGTATAGCTATGAAGCAAGAGATAGTGGTAACAGCAGCAAATATCGAGTCAGTCTAAACGCCAGCAGAGGAAGAACTATAAGCATAGCTTCCCTAGCTGAAACAGATCAAGAGAACATTTAATTGGCAGATAATTGCATAAGCAATAAGCAAGTACAGAAAATGAGGCTCAAGTTGTATCAGATAAGAATATTACAGGTAAGTGAGTTAATTATAGTTAACCGCTTGTATATTAATTGCATAGCATACATTCATAGATCAGTGATTTGTTATGCTATAATCCATATCTGATGAGCCTTTATTTATCGTATTTGCTGAGATTTTGCCTTTGAATAGATGGAATATATTTGTAAGATTAGTCATAACAGATGAAATACAGAATTGAGGAAATAAGATTGAATGTGCTGATATCAGGTGTGAGATATTAAGCTAGAATGCATTATAGATATTAATGCAATAACTGAGTACATGTTACCAGTTGATTGAATCCGTGCACTGATAAAGAAATAGACATGACTAGCAATTTATGATATGAGTTTCAGAAAGTAGATTTTGTTATTTCGGTACTGGTTATATCACGTTTGATCGTGGAAGAATGTCAGTAGAAGTCTAGTCGATATATTGAACTAGTACAGAATTAACCTAGAATTGACAGCTATGTCAGTGGTTAGAATGTATAGCCATAGTTCAATGACATATTTCGACCTTTCTATGACATGAATGCAGTACTATATAGAGTGGTGTCTAGTACAATGGTATTATGACAACTTGTATAGAAGAGCATTACTTAAACTGAAGAACTTCAGAAACATCTAGCAGATTGCGTAGAAAAGAGTTATGTAGTACCGAAATGATGATTAATTCTATGACAATGAGTTAAGTCAAAAAGAGTATATTCGACTATTGTCAGCTGAGAAGTAAGAATTAATAAAAGAACTCATATCAATAGATAATAAGAAAAATCAGTTACAGTTGAGCTTTTTCTTCAAGTTTGCTGAAGCTATTCCATCATAGAAATCATGATTCTTGAATTTCTTGCTATCGATTCTGAGGTTTTTGTATTCGACCTCGATCGATTTTGATTGACTCTTATTCCTTTGCTAGAGTCTGTTTTGATTCATTTGCGTTGAGTTTTGAAATGCAAGTGAGTTGTTTTCACTTAGTAGATTTTGTCATTCAAAATAGTTGATTTTGGATGACTTTGAATTGAGCGAGTTCCTTTGATTTGAAATTTGAGAATTATTGATTATTTTATGTGTTTATTCAGTATATCTTGATGTATTTGGCTCGTAACTGATAGAAATTCAGATCCAGATCATCAGTAAGATTTATGGGTTTTAGCTAATTGTTGGATTTATTGAGTACATATATATACTTGTTGAATGTTTATGCTTGACAGATAATCAAACGATCAGAATTGTTGCGATCCAAGCTAAACTCGAATTGGTTTGGAAAGATAAAAACAACATATTGCTTGAGAACGCTAGATTAAGATAAGAGATAAGACAGCAGAGCAGAATAGATGAATTTTTGCGGTGAATAATCATTTGATTATGCCAGATATTCTAGATATGGAATATCAGATTGTGAAAGAGACATATGACAACAGATTTAATATCCATTCAGTTGTCTAAACATGTATGACTTACATGTAGTCATTACGTGGAATCAGTATTGGATGAATAAATGAAAACAAATACGACAGAATTGACAGTACCAATACTAAAATTCCAGTAAAAGAAGCAGAAAAAAGGACGCAAGTGGTTTATGTAACAGATTAGTTACATAAGAATTGAAATAAGATCAACTTTATGAACAACTTTGGTTCGAATCTACTCAAATCATCATGATTTTGCGATTTAAAGTGTAGTAGATTTCGACAGATTCACGAATATGTTGTATTAGATATGATACAAACATAAAAAAATACTGGTTATGCATTTAACAAGATGATCAGATTACAGGAATTATTGAAATCTATTGTCAATATAGAGACTTTAGATTTGTTTTCTAAATTGTGGCATTGATTGTCAGATGTTCTGAGTGTTTGGTTGTATGATATTTCATTATACCATCCTCTGATTAGTGGACTATCAGATGTGATTATCCAGATTTCCGAGGATATGCTCAGAACTATAGTATTAGATTCGGTACTAGTTGATTGATTATTGCCACATGATTACTATGATTCCTGTGACAGCTATTTGATAGATGTAAAAACAGTATTTTGATGATTGATTGATCAAAAATACAAAATTGTCTTTATATTGAAACAATCTTACAGACATATCAGCTATCAGACCAGATATGCGTCATGAAACGATAGAGAATGTGAAGATTGCTTTGAACAAAATAAGAACAGAACAGCAGAGACAGAATGAGCAAATGAGCAACAGATGTAGATTTTGAAGCCTGAACAGAATGATCAGTCAAGAAGTTCTTTTCCGAGCATCATTAGGTTCAAAAAGAGATTTCAGAATTTATTATTATGAGTATTTGATATAGCTTATGGATTAATACTCGAATTGACCGATAAATGAATTGTTATCCATATGCATTGGTTGAAGAATATCAGCTAGAATATGTATGTGCATTCAATTCAGATACAACAGAAGTCAATAAGATTGGAAGCAAGACAGAGTAACTAATGCAGAGTTAGATCACGAGAAAGAGCAACTTAGATATAAGTTGACTCAGTGATTATATGTATTGCAGAAGCAATCAGAAAGAAGAATAAGATACGATAGAAGAGAAGATATCAGAATAGATATCAAAATCTCAGAGAATTGAAGTCAGTATTACTTCAGTTAGTTATACAACTTACGAGAATCAGCAGTCAGATCGAATGCGATTTCGAGGACGAAATCATTCCTTAGAGGGGAGGAAATGTAAGGCACGAAAATATTAAGTTCTTAATTATGGGATTTAAGATTTAAATTCCAAATAAGAGAGAAAAGATGAATTAAATAATTTATGGAAATTGGAGATTTCAATTTCGGGTCAGAAATATTTAATTTGAGGATTTTTCGGATTTTAAGATTTTAATATCCGGAATTCTTAAATTAAAAATATTAAAAATATTTGAATTGATATTTATGAAATTTAAGATGTGAATTCCAAGATTATAAATATCAAGGATGGAATTTGAGGATGAAATTCGAGCAAGGACCCATTTGCAAATATTGAGTAGTTCAAGGACTAGAATGCGACAAGGTCCGAAATGATTTAATTTTAATTCGAGAATATTTAATTTGAGAATATTTAGCATTTATAATGAAATTCTAATATTCTTAAATTATTTAGGATTGAAATTGAATTAAATCGCTTGTTCGGGGACTGATTTGCAATTAGGTCAAAGTTCAGGGACTAAACTGCAAATAGGCCAATATACATCCAAAATTCACATTTTCCTAGCATTTTCACGTGTGTAAGCAGAAAGGAATCAGACAACAACCGTGAAGGGAGGAAAAGAAACTTCCAAGCCATTTTTGATATTTTAAACTCCGATATCTTTCGATCCGCCCGGTAGAATTTCCGATTAAACATATATTTGCGATCACAGCTCCGAGTGCTACGTTTTAACGTAAGTTTTATGAAGTTCTACCATGTTTGAATTTTAAATTGTTGTTGGAATTAAGATTTGATTGTATATATATGTTCTAGTATATATGACGATAACGTATTTAAGATGGATCGAGAAAATATCGTCGTTTGAATATGATTTTGATTTTAGAAAGAATTATGAGAAATCTGAAAATTATCAGCTGCTATGTACGTGAATGGTGTGATGAAATGGTGATGATTATTTGTTTATATGATTGTATTATTGATGTTTAAGCTTTTGGAAAGACCGAAATCGTACCGTTACACCGCCGATTCAAGATTTTGAATTGATATGCATTCTAAATGTCTAGAGCTCATCTTCAAGTTTATTGGGGATGAATTTAATATGAGATTGAGTTTAGAATGTAGATATGATGATACTTGAATCGAATGATTTATCGGACTCGAATAGTTGCGACGTCGGTTTGAATTCTAATTGACTTAGCAAGATTTGAACTGAATAAGCTCTAAAAAATCATCGATTCAGATTGAAAATTTATGTTTAGATATGTTATAATCTATTTCAGATTTGAATTGAAGATTATCAAAGTCAAATCAACGAGTTCGAGTTCTAATGAATTGAAGTGTTTAAGATTGAATCAAGAACACCTTCAATTAGCAAAGATTGAAATGAGCAGCAGTTCATGACAGATTTAGACAGCTTGTAGTTGATCAAGAATTGACAGAGTGTCAGATCTTTTAATCAAAATACAGGTATGAATAGACATTAATAAGATAGGCAGAATAACTAGAGATTGTTTCTGATTATCGAGTTGCCTAAAATCACATACATGCATGTTTTAATATATGTTATTGTTTACGTTTACATAGATGTGATAGATTATTCAAGATAGCTATCTTCTTGAATTCCCAGAATATTGATGTAAATGTTTACTTGTTTAATTTGATTTATAGTATTTTCTGTATTGAACATGTTTTACATATATTATGTGATGCTTACAGATTTGTCAATATCCTTATGTGATTAGATGCTTTGATTGCTTTGTTGGTTTAATTGAGTAAGTGTTCAAGGTGTTTTATAGCATTTAATGCATACAAAACATGTTGCATTCATCTTGAACTCCATCCTGTAAAGCACAGAGGGTTGAAAGGCCTAGAGTGAATATGACGTTTGGAGGGCCGTAGTTGAGTGGCACGGAATGTAGACTTACTTCCAGAGCCAGAAGACTCACCATAGTTGCACCAAAGTCAGAGGAAATGAAGTATTCAACGTCACCTCGATTGGGTGAGTTGGTGTTTGTTGAAGATTTTGTTTCCTCGGGATCCCAGAACTATGATTTATTGATATCAGATTTGACAGCCTATTTCTTGGCACATGCATTGCATTTATGCATTAACCTAGATATTTCTATGGTTTAGAATATGCGTTTATAAATGCTAGCATGTTATTTGACATTCATGATTTGAATGAGTTATATGCTTAAATAATGTATATGCATGTTATTCATACTGAGAATTATTCTCACCGGAGTTATCCGGCTGTTGCTTTGTTTGTATGTGTGCATTGCATCAGGTTGGGGCAAGATCAAGCTAGAGTTGGCTTGGATAGCTTAAGAAGAGACATAGCATGTGGTGACTCGGGGTTTAAGCAGATGACATGTATTTATGATTTGATAAACATGTTAGAAAGCAAGAACCTTTGTATATGTTGTTTTTTCCAAGTATTGATTTATACTTGAAAGTTCATGTATTCTAGATCACTTGCTATTAGTTTGAATGCATGTAAAGTATATAGCATGATGTTGAGAAGTTTATATGAAGTTGGTATGAGATTTGGAATCATATTTTACAGCAAAGATACATTTTTATTTTTTGGACAGAGTGCCCGCTCGATCGGGTAAACTCCACGGATCGAGTGCGGCCTGTGAATTTCCAAAACAGAGACATGAGTTTTTGGGCTCGCTCGATCGGGTGAGTTCCACCGATCGAGCGAGGCCAATATGGATTCAGACCCGAGAGATGGAATTTTCTAGCTCGCTTGATCGGATGAGTTTACCCGATCGAGCGAGGTGCTGGTATTTTAAAAAAAAAAAAATTTAGCTCTTGGTTTGAATATCCTTTTATTTTTTGATTAATTGTTAATTAATCGTTTATTGCCCTAAGATGAGATTAGCAACCCGAGGTCCCCACACTAGGTTAGTCATTCCTCAGCTTCATGGTGTTGCTAAGAACTGGTGGATCACGACGAAGAGAGCCATGGAGAATCGAGGTACATTTATTACTTGGACTCTTTTCAAATCTGAGTTTTATAAGCAGTTTTTCCCTATTTCGTACCGAAAGGATAAGGGAGCCGAGTTTGCTAATATGAGGCAAGGAAACTTGAACATCGAGGAGTATGTAGCCAAGTTTGACAGTTTGTTGAGATTTGCACCACACATTGCCGACAATGAAGAAGCAAAAGCCGATCAGTTCATCAACGGCTTGAACCCCAACATCTTCACGTTGGTAAACACTGCTAGGCCTGATAACTTTGCGGATGCCATGAATCATGTAAAGGGAGATGAAGCCAGTTGGTGGAGACAGAGAGGAAATCAGATGGTACCTCAGTAGCAGAGACAGTCTCGGAACCAACCGTCTCAGTATCAGAATCAGCCATCGCAATATCAGAACCAACCACAAAGATATGAAAGAGGAAGCAGTGGGAGTAACAATAGAGCCAAAGGGAAACAATCCAAGAAGCAGGGGAACAATTCTTCTAGCTCCAGTGGCTCCAAGAAGTTTGGTTTAGGACAGAGTTCTGGATCTTCATCTTTGTTCTGCAACAAGTGTGGGGGTAGAAACTCCCAAGATCAGTGTGTAGGAGTCTTTGGGAACTGCAATATTTGTCAGCAGCCAGGACACTTTGCTAAGGTGTGTCCTCAGCGAGGTAAAGATCAAGCTCAGAGTGGGAGTTCATCTAGACCTGCAGCTCAGCCTGAGAGGCAGATTTTTGCGGTTCACTCCTTTTAGCCTCAGAAGCAGAACAGATAGGGAGGTAACCCGAATGCAAACCAGCCTCCGAGACAGCAGGCATGAGTATTTGATTTGACAGAGGATCAGGCTCAGGAAGCACCTGACGATGTTATAGCAGGTAACTGTTCGATTTTTGGTTATTCTGCTCATGTTTTGATAGATACAGGTGCTTCTCATTCCTTTATCTCTGAAAAATTTGTGTTGATGCATGCTTTGCCTACTGAGCTTTTGCCTACTGTAGTAGCTATTACTTCACCTTTGGGTGGAGGAATTGTTTCTGTCAGATAAGTCAGGAACTGTGAACTTTGTTTTGAGGAGAATTTGTTAGAATTCGACTGTATTGTACTTGGGCTGTTAGATTTTGACTATATTGTTGGTATAGATGCTTTAACCAAGTACCGGGCAACCGTTGACTGTTTTCAGAAGGTTGCCAGATTCAGACCTGAAATGGCATACGAGTGGAAATTCTTCGGTAAGGGTTCTCGATCTAGAATCCCTTTGATTTCTGTTTTATCGACGACTCGTTTGTTATAGAGAGGTGCAGAGGGATTTTTGGTTTATGAAGTTGACGTACTAAAATCTAGCCCAGAATTGGTTGATATACTAGTGGTTAGAGATTTTGCGGACGTCATTCCAGATAAGATTCCTGGATTGCCGCCTATTCGAGAGATCGAATTCAGCATTGATTTAGTGTCAGGCACTCAACCTATTTCCAAAGCTCCTTATCGTATGGAGCCGATCGAATTGAGAGAATTGAAAGAACAACTTGAGGATTTGATTTCCAAGGGATACATCAGACCTAGTGTGTCGCCTTGGGGTGCTCCTGTTCTCTTAGTTCGAAAGAAGGATGGTTTTATGCAACTCTGTATTGATTACCATCAACTGAATCAAGCGACGGTAAAGAACAGGTATCCTTTACCCCAAATAGATGACCTTTTTGATCAACTGCAGGGTTCTTTTGTCTATTCAAAGATTGATCTGAGGTCGGGTTATCATCAGCTGATAGTGCGTAAGGAAGATGTTCCTAAGACCGCATTCAAAACGAGGTATGGTCATTTCGAGTTTATAGTCATTTCGTTCGGTTTGACTATCACTCAAGAGGTTTTTATGGGTTTGATGAACCGTATCTTTCAGCGCTATTTGGATGAGTTTGTTATTATCTTCATCGATGATATTCTTATCTATTCAAAGAACCGTACTGACCATGCAGAGCATTTGAGGACCATCTTTCAGGTTTTGTGGGTTGAACAATTGTTTGTCAAGTTATCTAAGTGTGAGTTTTGGTTGAATCGAGTTGTATTTCTCGGTCATATTATTTCAGGATATGGGATTTTTGTCGATCTCAGCAAGATTGAAGTAATTATGAATTGGCCTAGACCGACATCAGTGCCTGAGATCCAAAGCTTTATGGGTTTAGCTAGTTATTATTGTCGATTCATCGAGGGATTCTCATCTATTGCCAAGCCGATTACCCACCTGACTCAGAAGAATGCGCATTTTATCTGTACTGCAGATTGTGAGGCTAGCTTTGTTGATCTGAAGAGGAGACTGACCAGTGCTCCGATTATTTCTATTCCAACAGGTACTGGAGTTTTTACCGTGTATTGCGATGCTTATAACCGAGTCTTGGGATGTGTTCTTATGCAGCATAAGCATGTGATAGCATATGCATCGAGGAAGCTGAAGCCGCACAAGACTCGTTATCCGGTTCATGATCTTGAACTCGCTGCGATCATCTTTGCTCTGAATATCTGGTGTCACTATTTGTATGGTGAGTCTTTCGAGATCTTTTCTAATCATAAGAGCCTTAAGTACTTGTTTTCACAGGCAGAGATGAATATGAGACGGAGAATATGGTTAGATCTGTTGAAGGATTTCGACTGTGAAATCAAGTATTACCCAGGAAAGTCGAATGCAGTTGCAGATGTCTTGAGCCGAAAGCTTTGTTCTTTATCTCTTTCTACTATCGGTGTTTCTCAGTTGATCGATGATTGTTTCACTTCTGGTTTGGAGTTTGAAACATATAGGAAGACTATCAGAGTGTTTGCTATTCGAGCCGAGCTAGAGTTATTTATCTTGATCAAATAAGCACAGAAGTCTGATCCGAGCACTCAGATTTCAGTAGAGAAAGTCAGATCTGGGAATCAGTCTGAATTCCATGGTTAGAGATGATGTTTTGTTTGTGAATAACCGTATTGTTGTGCCTGATATTGCAAAGTTGAGACATCGTATTCTCCAAGAAGCACATTGCACTCGGTTTAGTATTCATCCTGGAGGCTGTAAGATGTATAACGATCTGAAGAATCAGTTTTGGTGGATGAGAATGAAGAGCGATGTTGCGAGGTTTGTATCTCGATGTTTGAACTGTCAGCAAGTGAAAGCAGAAAGAAAGCGACCGGGTGGTCTGTTGCACAGTCTATCTGTTCCTGAATGGAAATGGGATCAGATTTCGATGGATTTTGTCACAAAGCTACCGCGATCTGTTCGAGGATGCGATGCTATTTGTGTAGTGATCGATAGATTGACGAAGTCTGCTTGCGTTATTCCGTACAGGATGACGTATCGTCGCGATTAGATGGCTGAGTTATATGTTAGCAATGTTTTGAGATTTCATGGTGTGCCGAAGTCGATCGTTTCAGACCGAGACCCTACATTCACTTCGCACTTTTGGCACAGTCTTCAAGAGACAATTGGTACTCGGTTGCATTTGAGTACAACTTATCATCCTCAAACCGACGGATAGTCAGAGCGGACTATCCAGACGTTAGAGGATATGCTTCGAGCAGTAGTGCTAGACTTTGGCACTAGTTGGCAGGATTCTTTGCCTCTAGTCAATTTTTCTTACAACAATAGTTACCAAGCGAGTATCGGTATGACGCCTTTTGAGGCTTTGTACGGCAAGAACTGCCGATCTCCTTTGTTTTGAGACGATGTGTTCGAGTCACCTGATTTGGGACCGGATATGCTTAGAGACATGGCAGAGCAAATTAAGATCATTCAAATGAGAATGAAGTCAGCTCATGATAGACAGGAAAAGTATGCGAATATCAGACGCAGACCTCTGAGTTTCGATCAAGGAGACCGAGTATTCTTGAAGATTTCTCGTTTTAGAGGCACGATTAGATTTGGAAAGAGAGGGAAGTTATCTTCGAGATTCATTGGACCGTACAATATTCTCAAGAAGTTAGGCGATCTTGCCTACAGTCTTGCACTTCCTCCATCTTTATCTGGTATTTACGACATTTTTCACGTCTCTATGTTGCGAAAGTATCATCTCCTTCTCATATTCTTCAACCTGACGAAGCCGAGCTTGACGAGACTCTAAGCTACTTTGAGCGACCAATTCAGATACTTGATCGGAAGGAGAAGCAGCTCAAAACAAAGTTGATTCCTTTAGCAAAAGTGCAGTGGATCCGTCACGGAGTCGAGGAAGTGACTTGGGAGACAGAATCTGACATGAGACAGCGTTTTCCTGAGTTGTTCGAATGACCTGAGTTCTTCTTACTGTCTTTAGTTCTTTATTCTATCTTATAAGTTGTGATTCTTATTGATTTCGAGAACGAAATCTCTTCTTAGAGGGGGAGAATTGTAACGCCCCAAATTTATCTTAATTGAGTTTATTTGAGATAATCGGAGATTACAGAGTTCAAGAGCCGACTTGATTTTGATCAGGGTCTATTTTGCAAATTTTGAATTTTTCAGGGACTAAAACAAAAATATGGAGTTTTATATACTATCTTAGCTTGGTTGACTTCCTTCTTCACTCCTTCTCCTACCCAAGCACGCCTTCCCTCCATTGTTGCGCCCCAAAGTTTTCTTCAAGCTTTGTGATTTCAGTTTTCGGTCGATCCGTCCGTTAGAATTTATATCTGAAGGCAGATTAGCGATCACAGCAGCGAGAGCTTCGTTCTATCGTAAGTATTTCTCCGATCAGTTGCACTTCTATTTTTGAATGTTGTTAGAATTGATTGAGTTTCAGTTATGTTGTTCTTGAACGAGTTCTTATCGTTTATTCTCAATCGGTTTTGAATTAGAGCGTCGTTCAAAATTTTTCTGATTTCTGGAAGCCTATTTCAAAAATGGGGATTTTGATATGTGTTGGATTTGTTTTGTTGTTGTTGTTTTAGCATTGATTTGAGTTGTTTTCAATGCTGTACTACTGTCTGCGTTTTCAGTTTGATCAGTTTATAGCCGTTATGCCGTCGGTTTGAGTTTCAGATTTTGAACCTTTTGAATCGTAGAACTTTGGCAAATGGGTTTATTCGTCGTTGTTGATCATTTTTTGCATATGTACAGATTCGTTTGAAGTTTGTCGAGCCTAGAGTTACCAACAGTCGATCGTAAAAGAGTTGGACGAAGAGCGGTAAAGAGTTTACCTTGAGCGATGTTGTTGTTTAGGTTGTATAGTTTTTGATATAACCTTTTATTGTAGCTTATACAAGCAGTCATCATTTTAGCGGGATAGCACACTCGAGACAGTTGGTTCTTGAGTTTCCCTTAAATCACATACTTGCATCAATACTTGTTCTAGAATGTGGAACATGTAATTTGTTGTTTGAGCTTTGTTATATGGCTTAATGCTTTATGTTTTCTTATGCATGCATCTTGAGCCACACCTTTGATTTCAGCGGGCAGAACGCCCTTTTTATTTAGACGTTTTGGGGGCTATACTGCGAGTGGCCTGGGTTGTAGAAGTTCACCTAGCGTCAACATACTCATTCTATTTGCACCAAAGTCTAGGGGATTGGGATACGTGGCACCACCTCGATTGGGAGAGTCGGTGAGTCGTTACGTGATCTCATTCTTGGGATCCCAAAAGCATAGCAGCAATGCCTTGTTTATCAGAGTTGATATCCCAATTTTAAATACATGCATTTCATTCGTATTGACATTGAATATGTTGCTGTCTTGAAAGCATGTTATTGTTATTTTATTTTTTATTGCATGTTATGTTGCTTTTTGTAGTAGCCCGTACCCGAAATTGGTGATTAAGTGTTAATCAATCGAATAAATCATGTTAGTTTAAGTTAAATGTGATTAAGGGAACTCTTAATGGATTAATCGAGTCCGGAAATAGACCCATAATGATCAGAAATGGTCCGGAGGATCAAGTGGAACGGATGCAACTTTCGTGCCAGCAATAATGCGTCATTGCTTACGCACATGATGTGACGTTCGAACGCAACAATGACGAATGGACCCAACGAAGGTAGAACGGATGCAACGATGGAGGAACGGACGTTCCGTTCGATGTCTATAAATAGAAGTGCCGAGATTCATTTTCAGATGCACCATTCACCTCTCTTCTCTCGATTCCTTAGTCTTCTAGCTTATATCTAGGGAATTCTATGCATCCCATTGGGAATCCAGAAGTGGCGTAGCAATCTAGGCGTTGTAGCAGAGCTGTGGCCTAGTTTTGAGGCAAGCGATAGCAACGGGTTGACGACGGACGCAGGTATATCTTTTGCTTCCTAAAAATATTTAAGAGTATACAATAGCTTAGTTAAGGCTTTTAGAGCACTATAATGATATTAGTATCATTTGGCAGTGTAGTGCGGATTATAGGCGTGGATCTAGAGCTGGTAGATCTTCCCTAGTATTTGAGGTATGAAAGTATTGTTCGAGATATCCTGACTGAGTATGCATGTATTATGTGACTGCATGATTTATATGACATGATTATATGCTGCATGCATTTGCATATTGAGCTATCTCTTTTGATATGTCTAGTAGTCGGGTTTTACCCTATCCTTTTTGTGGATGAAATTTCATCGATTTGGGTCCGGAGTATCCATTGGTTTTCGGTATGTGAGCCACCTCCTGAAGAGACGGCACAGCGTGCTACATACCAGGGCCCGGTCTTTCTTTGTTATCTGATTCTCAGGCTACCGTTCAGTAGAGGTCGCCTTTTATTGGGATTGTATATTGTTATGGCTCCGCAGTTTAATTCTGGTTTACTATTTAATTAAGTTAATTTCATGCCTAAGTTTCTGATTAATATGTGATCTTGGTAAGGGTCACTACATTTATGGTATCAGAGCATGCATAGTATTCTTGGGATTAAGATTCTGCATAAGGTAACCGTGAGGTAATTTTATAGATGGCGGATCGCGATGATCAGAGTAGCCATTGTAGCGTAGGTGGACGTAGGGGAGATGGTGATCGGGAGCATCGTCGGGAACGTCATCATCGTCGTCATGATGAGAATCGTTTCAGTGTGCGCCGATTCTTACTGATGGGTCCTAAGCCCTTGATCGGAGGCGAGATTCCGGAGGATGCGGAGAACTGGCTAGATCGCATGAAGACTTGTTTTCAGAAATTTCACTGTACTGAGGAGCAGAAGATGGAGACTCTTGATTATCTTCTGGATGGGTGAGCCCGTAAGTGGTGGAGGTTCACTTTTGCACCGTTCATTGCGGCGAGAGGAGTTGCTACTTGGGCCGAGTTCCACACAGCTTTTCAGAAGTTTTACTTTCCTCCTGCACTCCAACAGGAAAAGGCGGGTGAGTTACTGAGTTTACGACAGGGATCTATGACGATTGACGAGTATTAGCAGAATTTCTTCGATATGTTATCCTATTGCCCCGATATTGCTGACAGTTCTGAGATGAAGTACAATCTGTTCCTTCAGGGCCTTAACCCGGATATTCATGACAGGTTGGCGGTCGGTGATGATATGACCTATGAGGTTTTGGTGAGCCGTTGTCACCAGGCGGAGGATAGCATTCGGCGTAACAAGTCTTTCTCTTAGTCTAGGCCTGCGAGTTCTTTGGGTCCCCGTGCTCAGTCTATCAAGAAGTCCAGATCTACTTCTTCTTCCTTTGGTTCCGGTGGTGTTGTTAGTTTTGGGAAGAAGGAGAAATGCGACCATTGTGGGAAGAACCATCCGACAGACAAATGCCGTAAAGCTTTTGGAGCATGTTTTCGATGTGGAGAGGTTGGTCATCTCCGGAGGGATTGACCATTAGCTGGGGGAGGCGGTTTTGGTTCTGGTTCAGGATCGGGTTCTCAGGCTACCGTTCAGTAGAGGTCGCAGGGACAGTCTGCTGGGAGTTCTCATTTGAAGCCGTGGACTTTTGGCCAGGTGTTTGCCTTGAGGCATGATCAGGCAGTGGAGGAGAATGAGAAGGTCATCGCAGGTACATTTCTGTTATATAGTATACCTGCTCTTTTACTCATTGACAATGGTGCATCTCATTCCTTCATTTCTGCACATTTTGTTAAAAGACATAAGTTACCATGCATTGCACTAGATGTAGTAGTTTTTGTTTCTACTCCGACGGGTCAATCTACTTTGGCTAAGAGTCTAGTGATGGGTTGCCCTTTAGAGTTCGAAGGGAACATTTTGATAGCGAATCTCATGGTTCTTGCGGTGGATGACTTCGATTGTATTCTGGGGATAGACACGTTGACTACCTATCGAGCTTCAGTGGACTGCTATCAGAGATTAGTATGATTTCATCCGTATGGGAGTGATAGCTGGTTTTTCTATGGTGAGGAAGCGCGACCCCCGATGCCGTTGTATCAGCTTTGAGATCCTGTCGAGCTCTAGAGTATGGCGGGGAAGGTTACCCCATCTATGCAGTTGATCTGTCCGCTGAGAGCATAGGGATAGAGAGTATTTCGGTTGTGAATGAATTCCCAGATGTATTTCCTGATGATATTATGTGTTTTCCTCATGCTAGGGAAGTCGAGTTTGGCATAGA